>NC_056743.1:1571606868-1571906868 GCF_019279795.1 Protopterus annectens
GCACAAGCAACACCTCACTCCACCTCAGGCCCACCATCCTCATCTGTATCTTGCTGGTGCCAGTGTACACCTGTATGTTTGCCGTTCATTAGCAGGGACTAGGCCAGTACACGTGGTGTTCTGGATTTGGGACACTGCAAAATGACACTCATGGGTAGCCCATAGTTGTCAAGCATCTGCAAAAAGGTTGAGGATGGGGAGGGGTGTCATCCTGAAACACAACAGTGAACTGAAGCAGACATCAAAAGCTTGTTAAGTATGGCTGTATCTGGACACAGTCAAGGTCATGAATTGTGGCAGACATAACCCTGACTCCACAGCAATAGTAAAGGAACTGTGTGACCTCCAAGGGCTGTGCACATGAGTTGACCTTGCAATCTTGGAAAGTTGGGGGACATTTTCAGGGCAGAGTGACCAAATACTGGCAAGTGCAGATGTGCCATGTTAGTATACCCCTTCCAGGAATAGTGACTGCTTTAGTACACTTAACAGTTGGTGCAACAAACCATCATGTTAAGGGTGTGCACACTTACGCACCCACATATTTGTATGTATCTCAATCAGCATCTGCACAACTAACACATTTGTTTGATACTACATTTGATTGCACAGGTCATATGTCACATATCAGGTTCGTGTAATGTTAACATATGCATTATTGTGGCCCCATGGCATATCAGGGAAGAGGGTGCCATGTTAATAAAGGTGTGTACACTACACATAGCCACAGTAAGGCTTGAAGGTTGGCAGTGTAATTGTATTTTATTGATCATACATGCACCGCTGATGATGAGCTCTGCAAATCAGACATCATGCATTCACTATTGACATCTGTCCACATATCATCCCACATATGTGTCAGGCAAACACATAGGGGCTACGAGCAGCAGAGCAAACATAACTGACACACATATACAAATTCAGGAATGGCATGTACACCTGTGAGGTATGGTGCACAGTACATTCCAGGGTGCTGAACAGGCGCACAGCAATACTGTGTACATGGGTGCAGTGTGTTCCAGGGGAAGGGGCATCATCTACTAACACAACTCATGCATCACAGAGATGTATAATGTTGGTAACAGGGATTGACTATAGCTGCAGTGCATGCAGTTGAGTGCCATATGTCATGTATGTTGACAGATTGGTAATGAGAGGTCTATGTGTAATATATTTGTGCAACCTCACCTGTAAGTGTGTGTGTGTGTGTGTGTGTGTGTGTGTGTGTGTGTGTGTGTGTGTGTGTGTGTGTGTGTGTGTGTGTGTGTGTGTGTGTGTGTGTGTGTGTGTGTGTGTGTGTGTGTGTGTGTGTACAGTTAAGAAATGATATACAGGTCTTAAAGTGTGTTTCTTATTTTCCCCTCAAAGGTGGCGAGCTGGGGAAAGGTCCCTCCTACAGGGAAACTGATGTTAGTGTCCATACAGACTCTGACAATGATGATAGGTGTGTTGAGACACAGGCAGGGTTGTCAGGGGCTGAAGCTGTGTCATCGTTTGACATCCCACTGTTATCTACCCCATCCCCGCACACAGTCACATTGCCTATACATACCCCATCACCAGTGGCCATAGATGAGGGACAGTTGGCAGGTGGCAGCATGGGACAGGACAGTGTGGTGACTATGGCACATGTGTCTGGACACAGCAGCCAAAGCCAGATGCCCGGCGAGGTACCACACAGGCAGATGTACAGGGGTGCTTGTAGGAGGGCTGCTGGTCATCATGCCCCTGGCAGAAGTGCCACAGCTGGTGTCACCAGACGCATGTTTCAGGCCATCATGGAGGTGCAGGCAAGTATGGAATGTTATACCAGACAGGATCTGAGGCTGCAGAGGGCTACTCATTCTGCTGTTATTGACAACATCCATGATCTTGCAGGTGCCCACCATTATTTTGCAGACGTCTTGGATAGACGGTTGGGTGAGATGGGAATCCTTGACCATAGAATGTCTGTGCTTGAGCATATGGTGGGAGCAGTGCGACGGCCATGTGGATGTAGACCAGCAACACCAACAGGTGGAGGTCGCCGTGGACGTGCAACAAGTCAGAGCTGCTCCTGTAGTGGCAGTACCAGCACCAGCACTGTAGGAGGGTGCTGTCCACACCACAACATAGCAGGCCATGTGCACGTGGCCCTGGCTGGTCCCAAAAGGGACCCGGATCCAGTGGACATATGTCATCATCAGGGGAGAGTGCCATATCTTGGCTTGTACCTGGTAGTGCCCATGGAACCCCTGGCTGGCACAGTTCTCATGTCCGTGGCCAGAGATGGTGAACTGCACACCCTGCCAGGTACAGTCTGCAGCTGTCCAACAAACCCCTGTATAGGGCAGCCACATGACAAAACTGTGTGCATACATATACACACACGCACATCACCAACACAGCTAGGGCAACCCCATACCTACACACACCACATATGCACAGCCCAATTAATAATGAAACCCCCTAACACACACACATGATGTCAAACAAATGGCTCAACCTAAGTCTCTGGCAAATCTGCAACACACCCTGTGCATATGATGATACCTGTGCCACATCCCTATCATCCATAACATCGATGCAGGGACAGGGTAATATGGTTCTGATGCACAGGGTGACTATACTATGGTGTACCAATGTAAAGCTGTGTAACATGTATTCAGCACTAAAGTTTAATGCTTACATGTCAGGATGTGTAGCTGTCCAGCCATGATGCATTATAGCTGTTATTAACACTGAGTGATTGTGGTCTCCATAATGTATTCCATTTGTGATGTAGGTGTCTATGTGTTAGCAGGATGTTGGTCTATTGTTATTTCCTACAAGGGGTATGGCACTGTGGTGACACCTTGACTGTGCCATATCCTGGGTACAGCTGAACACAAGTCACAGGTCTGTATAACAGTTACTGCATGTGCCACATGCCTGATAGGTCTGAGGGGTGTATACAAGTGAGTGCATGGTGGCTGATGTCAGCAGCCCTTCTACAGTGGACAGTGGTAAGTGTACTGGGTGGTACACACCACATGTTTGTGTATAACACACACACAGAAGCTTTGGTGTTGATGCAATACACAGAGAATACTGTACACATGGGTGTATGTACTTTTGGAAGGAACCCATTTTAGCCTATGTAATTCCACCAAGACAGAATAGGCACAACATCACACTGGGAAATAATCAGTCTGCTAGTTTAATGCCATTGATTATGATACTGGCAGGGTATATGTCCCCTTCCCCAATTTAGTGCAATCCTTAACGTGGTAAACATATGTGTGCTGTTGTGGGTGGCACAACCCTACCCTTTGGAGGGTGTGGGTGTTGTAGAACCGCATATAGTGTGACTGACAACTACTTAACCTGTTAACATAAACAGTATTACAGCCGACTAAGTGGGGGGATACACTCAGCAATAACCTCTGTGATGGTGTCTGTATCCACAAGATCTACACCCAGCTATATATACCAATTGCTGTACAGATATACAGTGGAGAAGAAGGCATTTACACACCTACTACTAGTTTTAATGGAATGACTTTCCACAAGATGACACCTGTGAAATGTTAGCATTTGCCAGTCAGTTCTCAGACAGATGACCTCCTGGGACATGTATTTTCTGCAAACTGAAGTAGATCCATTCACATACACACACGCTTACTTGGCAACACTAAGAGTAGAACCCCTAACATGGTACTTATTGCTACTAATGTGTGTGGCCTTAATTGCACACACCACACAGCTTTTTGGATGAGGTGTGTCCCAGGTTACTTGTTAAGTGCAGAACATCACCATGCCTTGTACAGCATGGTAATGAGAGATGTACTGGTTGTTTATGAACAATACATAGTGTGACATACTGTCATATACAAATTGACAAACACATAATAGTCATACACACATCTGAGAGACCTGGGTTTATCAGTGCTAACTACCTTGTCAGTGTGTCCATTCTGTTACAGATAAGTTACACACAGCACATGCATCATTGGGCTGGATAGTATAATCAGTTACCTGTATGGTTGATGGTGACAGTGGTCCCCATACAGTGGACCTTGGGTCATGTACTGGGGGTATCATGGTGTAAAGACAGTACACCCAGCACCCACACCCCACATTGGATATTGTACTCACTGTACTCTGACATACCCACCATCACACATTGACCAGGACTGCAATACAACCCCTTGTCATCTCAAGAGTGCTACTACAGGGATATGCATCTATTGCACATGCCACAGGGATAGTAGGGTGATGCTTTGTCATGGCTCTCCTATGGTCAGCAATGTCACTATCCCTTTTACTGTGTGGCAAGGTGTATTGTATTAGGAGATTGTGGCCACAGAATGCTGTATCCTACAAATATACACACTTGCACACATACACACACTTGCCAGGACTCAGAGGGTAACCCATGCCTATCTATCCATTTGTACAAAAGTGTTGTTCTAGTACTGCAAGCTCCAGGTAGCCCATAGGGTGAAGAGTGTAACAAGGTACATGTAATGTCAATTACAGCAGCAGCCATATCTAACTGTGGCAATGGGTGGTGTAGTGTGTGTGAAGGGCCTCAGGGTATTATCAACTACAGGTTTACAAAGACACAGAAACTGTTATTTTCAGTAATGCACACTGACACATTTGTCAGTAGTGGGGTCCATAGGTACAGGTGTTCAGGTGTACCAGGATATTGTCCATGGAGAGATGGGAAGAGTAGGGGATTTGGGTACAGTGGTATCATGCCACCTGCCATTTGCCAGCAGGCCATCTATCAACTGATGCCATGGGAGGGATCCTCAGGGTGAGAGTTAAATGCAACATCCAATCATGGTTGCCTCTTGCATAGGGCCAGTGAGGTGCTCCAACTGACATGTATGCAACATGTAATACATAACAGCTGGGCAGACATGTCAGTGTCACTGAAGCATAGATTGCCTGTAAGCAGCCAAGATGCATACCTGACATCTGCACATCTGTACAGAGGACAGACAGACAGACATCAGCTAGCCAACTGGTTATGCATTAGGATGAATGTGTTGACAGATAGATATCTGACACTGATAGGTATGCCATTACTACATGACATCAGCCCTCAATGACATGTCCTATACACACAGTAGTCTACAGTTAATATCCACATGTCAGAGCAATATCCAGTAGCAAATACTTAATGAGAGACAGCTCACACATCAAGAACACAATACTGACGACTCAGAGTCCATTTTTGCATGCAGGGGTATTTGGTTCCAGTACTACAATCTGCTATCTACACTTACTTGGGAAAGCACTGTCAACAGTAGTAACGTAATGGTACACTACATGCCAGTGTGACTGCATATAACCTGGTATACTACCCATGTATGAAACACATTCAAACAGAAAACAGTGTTGTATAAGCCATATATACTCAGGTGTCCCAGACAGTAGACTCACACCCCTTACTACTGTAATGACACACACACTACACACACAGACACACACACACACACACACATGTATATATATATATATATATATATATATATATATATATATATATATATATATATATATATATATATACAAATGTGTATAACATACGTACATAACATGTAGTGGATTCATACCTCAGCACCAATAGTCACAACCTCTTAGTGCAAGGGGGTGTCATGTATGTACTGCAGGTATAAATGTAGATTGTTGCTACTTTAACAGGTGTTGTCTTAACAGAAATGTTGTGTGGGAAGTCACATTTGATATTGACATGTACGCCATCAGTTACTGACAGACATCATAAGATCATCATAGTGCAGTACCACACAAATCACAGTAATGATCTTGTGGAATAAAGGAGAGATATGAACAATAAATGTGAACAGTCTGACACACTCTGGTCAGTCCAGAGGTATACACAGAACCTCTTAGTGCAAGACGTGTAGACCAAGCCTGACAAAGTGGATGTTTACAGCCATGTAAATGGGGATATCACGAAAATACTGGAAAAGATAAGCTCACACAGTTTATGCATTCACATACTCCTGTCTGTCTTGACACATAATAACCGGAGGACCAGAGGTCACAAGCCCACACACTACCCACTAGTTAGTGACATACATCTGCACAGCATCCCACTGCTTTGTCAGAAATATACAACATTTATGGGGGCCCGGCAACAGTACATCTGACAAATATCTGGACAAAACACTGGGTAAATACACTGAGCTGCTAGGCATGTCACAAAGCACTGTGCAAACTACAGGCAGCCTGCCACAACACTGGCCTACATTTCCTATTGGGGAATACACATGTACCTGCAAATATAGCAGGCTGTACAGGATATAACAGCATGGAGTAACAGACATCTGTGTGAAAGTGCATACCCACGACCAATCTGAACACAGCCACAGTCACATATGTTAAGCGTACTTAATATTACAGTATATGGACTGTGTGAACACCATCTTCATATGTGCCACTCACACACTCACTCTACATATACTGGGCCAATACACAGTGTATTCCAGTGCCTGACTGTGGTATGGGACATGTGTCGGTCTGGCCCTACAAACATGTATGCTGATAGGGTACCATACACTGGAGCAGCACGCAACATCAGATAGAACAGGACTAAGAACAATGACATCTACCACAGTCTGTGCACAGGCCAAGGTAGATATACACAATATACACTCTGCCAACAATCACCATAAGTACACAGACCTTACTACTGTACACACTACAACAGAATGTCCAGGTTTTGTCCACAAATATAAGGCCTACTATACATAACATGTCTAGCAGTCTGATATATCACTGGCTTGTTATCAGGTATGATGTCAGTAAATAATGATGTACTGAACATATGTACCTCTTACTGCATGACATATGTACAAAGGTTGACAGAGTTGTGGCTGGAGGCAAAAACAGAGGGCCAGTATTGACATGTTGCTGTGATAAACCCATACATTTACTGGTGTAACAGGGTTTATTGTGACATATCTCTTCTGAGGGATATGAAGTCAGTAACTCACATGGCTGTCACCATGTACTGACTGCAATCCTCAGAGTATGCTACTGCATTTCTAAAGATAGGAAATGTGTGAGTAACACAACACGTTAGACTGCAGATATCCCTACAGGTAAGAGTTTCCTCAACCACATAACACTGTCATGACAGATATTAAATCATGTATAACAGCCATATCCACACAAACCCCGTTAAACCAACATTACTTCAAATGTTGAAGAGCAATGCTTACATTCTGTCCTCATGGCTGGAACATCCCCCTCCTGTTTGTTGGCCTGTTTCCACAGTGTGCTGTAAGAGGTATATTCAGCTACCCTCTGTGATGCTGTTTGTCAAACACCCACATGAAGTCCTGCTCACAGTGAAGGAAAAGGGTCAACACCCACATGAAGTGCTTAGTTATAGGAGTGTGTTTCCATGCAATTGGCTATAGGAATGATACCACAGCTGTTCCACATGCAATTAGCTAGTGGGGGACTGCAATTCGTGCACAGGCCATCAGCTGATTATGAGCATCACTTACAAAACCCAAGCTGCTGACTAAGCAAAGCAGGTGTAGTTTTCCAAATCCACCAGAGAGGGAGTGAGAGAGACAGAGCCAAAGTAAGAAAGGAAGGGAGTAGGAGGGTAAGAGCCAAGCATGTTTGTGTATGATCCATGGGTGGAGAGTGGTATCTGGGCATTATGACAATTGCCTATATTGTGTACTAATCCATACTGTCACATGGTAATTGCACATAGCTGTACACATTTGTGGCTGAGGATTGTCAACTACAGTCTCTACAATGTTTGGAAAATGTTGGCCTTGTAATGTGGACAGTGGGACATATAGCTCCTCAATATAATGATGTGGCAAAACCCGCACTACAATGGACCCTGTCATTACACAATCACCATAGGGATAAGGAAAGTGTAGTACATGTGACTGTCCACAAAAGCAGGTGTCAAGGAAGACACAACCACACTCTCTCAGGGAATCACACACATTATCACAGTTGGCAGGGTCAGGATTAGAATTCCTACCTAACTGGTTTGCTACACTACAATATTACACAGTTGTCATACACACCACAGAGCTGATCAGGCTGATATATGGCCAACGGGTTATTTCAAGGTGACTGACATCAGCAGGCATGCTGCAATAGGCCAATGGGAGATGTAGTGAGTGTGAATGGCTTCAAAATCATTAATCTACACACACGCACAGACACACACACACACACACACACACACACACACACACACACACACACACACACACACACACACACATTTGCCAATACTGACATGCATGGGTTCATTGCTTCACAGGTGTGTAGTAGTTGACTGTGCCAGAAGGCTGTACAAGGCTAGGCAAAGGGAATACCTTGGCATCAGACCACATGCCAATGGTCTCCAGTGTGGCTTAGGGGTGTAGTCTCTGGATTGGCCCACACAGGTGGGTATTGTATTCACCATCCACTTATCAGGGTTACTATTGTGGGTGGCCAGTGCTGTGCAATGCTTGCCATGTATGTGATTTATATTCCATAACATGGACAGTGTCTGGGTTGTGCACATGTCCCACACGCATGTTCTGTGACATGTGGAAGTGTACTTGGGGTCTCTGAGGCATGTTATGTGGACAGATTGTTATCATCTGATGTGGCATCCCTGACCTCATGTGGTGAGACCTGGCTATGAAACTGAGGTTGTGCCTGCACCTACATTGACAACATGATACAGGTATTCAGTAGACTTAGTGGCATCTGTCCATACAGGGCATGTGTATAAGGCATGGTATTCCTTTTGTGGGTTACAGTTGCAGACTCTACAGTTGTTGCAGGTGTCCAGTGGGGAACATAGCAAAGGGCCCCTGTAAGCAATTATTTGCCTATTGTAGGGATGGAACAGGGTGCTATGTCCTTTTACTTGCTGGATAACACACACTCAGTCAGGAGATGTTACATATCACAGTACATTCTAATGTCAGTGGCAGTGTTATGGTCAACAGGCATGTAGTCCACTGCAATCACACAATGGTTACTATCTGTTGGCAATATGCAGGGAACTTCCAATATAGTGGTTGTTGCCTAGCCAAGTGTGTTTGTGTATGAGACATGGGTGGAGAGTATTCTCTGAGTAATACAAGGGCTGCTTATATTGTTCACCGATCCATAATGTCACATGTAGAGCTGTGGATTGTCTACACCAGCCTCTCTGCTGTTTGACATCTGTTGTCCTTGTAAGGTGGACATTATGACATATAGTAGGTTCTCAATACAATAATTTAGTAAAACCCACATCACAATGCATCCTGTCATTACACAATCACAGCAACCTCCACACAGGATGCTGATGACAAACACACATACTTGCCAGTACTGAGATTCAAACCCCTACCTAGCTATGTATTGCTACTGCAGTGTACCGCATTTATCACATGCACCATGGAGCTTATTGGATTGATGTTGCCCCAAGGTACTTCGAAGGTGAGGAACATCACCAGCTCTTGTAAATACTGGCATTGGGTGATGTAGTGGGTGAGAGATCCCAAAAATAATTTTACCCTAATCACACATTTACAATTGCCAGGGATGAGGTTCAGACCTCTATCTAACAACCTTTATGGAACATTATGTTACACATTTACCACATGCACCACTGACCTGACATAGTATAGGCTTCACAACAGATACTTGTAAGGTGGATGATATCTGCAGGACTGCTAAAGTCAGGCTCTGAGATGTG
Organism: Protopterus annectens; assembly: GCF_019279795.1. Taxonomy (NCBI): domain Eukaryota; kingdom Metazoa; phylum Chordata; order Ceratodontiformes; family Protopteridae; genus Protopterus; species Protopterus annectens. The sequence goes on from NC_056743.1 coordinate 1,571,616,587, forward strand.
TACTGGCTGTAAATAGGGACAAAATCTTTGAGGTACACATACAAACATTTGCCACAGATGAGATCAAATCCATAGCTGTGTAGTTACTGCTACTACACTGTTCTGCATTTATGGCACACACCACAGAGCTTATAGGGCTAGCCCTTCTCCAAAGGTATAGTTCAAGGTAGATGACATCAGCGGGCTTGCTAAAGTAGGGCAATGGGAGGTGTAGTAACTGTGAATGGCCTCAAAAGCATTACCCTACACACACACACACACACACACACACACACACACACACACACACACACACACACACACACACACACACACACACACACACACAGAGTTCTACAGTTGCCATGTCTGGGATTAGAACTCCTACCTAACTAGTACATCACACTATAGCATTATGCAGTTATGGCATGCGCCATGGAGCTTACAGGGCTGAGTTTTGTCCAAGGTGGTATTTCAAGGTGACTGACAGCAGGCTTGCTAAAGTAGGGCAATGGGAGGTGTAGTGACTGTGAATGGCCTCAAATGCATTACTGTCTACACACACAGAGGTTTACAGTTGCCATGTATGGGATTAGACCTCCTACCTAACTAGTATCTTACACTATAGCATTATGCAGTTATTGCACACACCATGGTGCTTATAGGGCTAGCCCTTATCCAAAGGTGTATTTCAAAGTGAATGACATATGCAGGCTTGCTAAGGTAGGGCAATGGGAAGTGTAGTGTCCATGAATGGCCTCAAATTCATTGATCCCTACACATACACACACACACACACACACACACACACACACACACACACACACACACACACACACACACACACACACACACACACACACACACACACACACACACACACACACACACACACACACACACACACACACACACACACACACACACACACACACAGTTTCCATGTCTGAGATTAGAATTCCTACCTAACTAGTACATCAGACTATAGCATTATGCAGTTATTGCACTTGCTAAGGAGCTTACAGGGTGGAATCTTGTCCAAGAGGTATTTCAAGGTGACTGACATCAGCAGGCTTGCTAAAGTAGGGCAATGGGAGGTGTAGTGACTATGAATGGCCTCAAAAGAATTACTCTCTACACACACACGCACACACACACACACACACACACACACACACACACACACACACACACACACACACACACACACACACACACACACGCACACAGAGTTTCACAGTTACCATGTCTGGTATTACAACTCCTACCTAAGTAGTATGTTACACTACAGCATTATGCAGTTATTGCATGCACCACGGAGATTATAGGGCTAGCCCTTCTCCAAAGGGGTACTTCAAGGTGAATGACATCAGCAGGCTTGCTAAATTAGGACAGTGGGAGGTGTAGTGGCTGTGAATGGCTTCCAAAGCATTACTCTCTACACACATGCACAGAGTTTCACAGTTGCCATGACTGGGATTAGAACCCCTACCTAACTAGTACATCACATTATAGCATTACACGGTTATTGTGCATGCCACAGAGCTTAGAGGGATTATCCTTGTCCAAAGGGGTATTTCAGAGTGACTTACATTAGCAGCCTAGCTACACTAGGGCAATGGGGAGTGCAGTGTGTGTGTGAATGGGCCATAAACCATTCCTCTGGAAACACACAACACTCAGTCACACAAAATGTTACATTTGACAGGATGGTGTGTACAACTGCTAGATGAATAATGACTTGAACTGTCATGTTACACATTTATCACAAGCACCACAGACATTATAATGCTGAGGGTTACCAGAAGCAAATGTCTACAGTGATAGACATTGGCACATCATGTGATATTGGCCAATTGGATGTGTGGTGGGTGGGAAAGGCCTCATAATGGGAAGCTCTTTGTCACTCTCTGTCTCTCTCTTCCCCACATCTCTGTTTGTGTATGTTTGACCTATTAGTGTGTTTTCCTTGGATATATGTGTGTATTCCTATCCAATGTGTGTGCAAAGCATGACTGGTGTGCAATTTGATGTTTGTGCACAGACATCTGCGACTGACAGATATGTATAGTCCACTGTTGTTGTCAGACATGGGGTTAATTTCTGTAAGTGTGGGAGCATGCCCAGTATGACCCTGCTGTATTTTGTTGTCAGACATGGGCTTTGTTTCTCTAGGTGTTGGAGCATGCACAGTATGACCCTCTGTATTGAATGTGTGAATCCATTCCAGGTAGGTCATAATCCAGTGCAGGTATTTGTGTTCTACACCTACAGCTAGCAACCTGTTTCTGCAGGATATCTGTGGATAGGTTGACAATATGGCATTACAATGGGCAAAGGATAGTGGGATATTGTAACTAATTGTGTCTGTGCTGCTTCTGTTACATGGTTTTGATGTTAGCAGAGATATTCAGACATATGTACTGTTTTACACTGTGATGTATTATGTCATCATCTACTAGCAGATATACTTATTTGCTCGCAGTAATTTCCTGTGGAATACAAGCTGAATGAAGCTGTGTCCAGTATTGTGGTCTGCAGCCTACATATTCTTGCACACTCATGCCATTCTGGAGGGGGAGCTGCAGACACTTGCTGATGGGTCTGTGCAAATGGTCCAGCACCTTGGTACTGTGGTGGCTGAGGATCCCATGCTTGTACATCTATTGACGTGACAGAATGGCCATATCCTGCTGTGGCCATACCGCTCAGCTGTACAGATTCACACAGGTTACCCAGAGGCAGGGATCATATATCTGGTCATTTCCCCTTCACATTGTGGTTTACAAGCAGGTTTGTAGCCACCCATTCCTGGGTTTGCAGGCGGGGATCATATGAGCACACATCAGAGTTTCAGACTTCACACGCTCCATGGCATCCATGCTTCTACCTCCCCTGTTATTCTATCCTCTTCCTAACATTATGCAGGCAATATCTGATAAGTATCCCTATAGGTATCACTTCATCCCAGCAGTATTTAGGTGTTGGTCCACAGTTCATGTAGTAGGACATTGTGGACATGCTGCTGGGATTTGTCGACATGGCTTTGCATTTGTGTTCTGTGGACTGTGTTTTGTCGTTATTTGGGACTCCATGTGATAACATACATTGGTAGTACGGGTGAGACACAGGTCTTTGACGGAGGACTTTTGGGCATTTGGTAGTGATGCAGGCCATCTGTAGCAGGACAGTGCATTCTGTCACTCCTACTGTCCCAGGCTGCAAGCCACTGGATTCCCCTGGGGTGACAGTGTAGGTGTGCAAGGTGTTAATGTTAATACTTTCTGTCCTTAATAATCTATTGGTGTGGATGCTGGCAGGGTGCTGCTTACAGCTAGGGACACACCTGCATGGGACACCTCTTCAGCATGCTGCATTCTGTGGGTATTCCAATAAAGAAGTGGGGGTCTTATTGTACTCATTCCCAACAGCAGGGATATGACCTGTAATGAACCTGTTGCTGATGGTGGAGTGAGCTGAGTGCATGTGTGCTATGGAAGCTTCTTGCAGCTGACTCACAGATATACGTGGGGCATTCCCCTTATGCTGGCTTGTGCAGGGACATAGGCAGCCTCTCATTACTTGATAACTGTACCTTTTGTGGTCTGCCAGTGTTTGGCCAGACGACATCAGTATTCCATACTACAAACCCAACTAATGTGCTGCTAACCTGTATGTACAATTCCAAAGGTGTGTCCATTTGACAGTAACATTTTATACACTCTCTGTCTATGGTACTTTCACCTGTGTACTGTGTGTATGTCTGGGCCCACATTCATGCCATGTCCATCTTTCAGATGGTGACAGATATTACATCCGAACAATTAGTATGGATTACTGCTGGATTGGGTTTTGCTGGGATGCATTGTGTTTGGCACTGCAGTTGTTAGAACTTGGCCCTGTTATCAACAGTACTGGCCATAGGCCATCGGGACACAACCCTCCATGCCTACATGCTGACCAGTTCCACACAATATACAACACACAACAACCTGACACACAGAGCCCTGCATATTGTACACGTGCAACAATCTATCCTGCTAATTTGGCCAGCTCAGATAATCCGTGCTCCACTGTTATTATACCCACACGTACATGTTACTACATTTCTATATAGGATGGGGGGGGGCACACCAGACAACTGTAAACATTTGCTATGACTGTACTTGTATTTCAGGTACTCTGTTGGCTTCCATTTCATTCTGTATTCTGACCTATCATGCAGACTAGAGGCATATCAGTGTAGTACAGATCTTAGGTTTTATTGACCTACTTTTCAGTTTCAGACTTCTTACCCTTCAGAACTAACATCCAACTACCTGACCTGTTGTAGTCTGTCTATGTTGGTCTGGAGGGGGGCTGTTCTCCATTGCCATCAATTGGAGGCCTTAGCACACCCTTTCTTTGTGGTCATCTACACCTATCCTGCTGGCTGAGACTGTTGTTGGGTATGTGAGCCTTACTGACAATTAATGTGTGTGTCCTATGGGCACACATTTGGCCCACTACATGTCCTGCAGTGGGATTTGTCACCTTGTCTAGTACTGCCTACTATGTGATACCAGTATTTCTTATGGATTTCATGCTGCCCATATAGGTGTCTACTATCCGCTGCCATCCCATTCAGCCACCCGATTCCCTTGCATGCTCACATCTGTACCATAGATACAAGTAGCAGAACATACTATTCCATGCAGTAATTGATAGGGAGAGTGACTTACCTTGTGGCTATGCCAGAATTGAGGATGGTGCTGGAGGTCTGCCTATGTCGGATGCACATAGTACACTCCCTATACATGGTTAAGCACAGGTAGTGTCGTGTTTGGCATCCCTTTTACTGTATGTGCAAGTCAGAGAGAGGTGTCATTCCCTGGGTTCCTACCGTGTCAGTGTATGTGCTATGTGTTTGCTCTTTGCCAAGGCCTGGGCATACTGGGCACACCTCCTTCTGCCTACAGGGGCAGGCTCAGGTTGTTCCTCCTCTGAGTCAGTCTGTACCTGTGCTGGCAGTGGCAATGGTGGGGGGCTGTGTGGCCCTGCCCCGTGCTGTTCCTGCTGTAGCTGTTTCCGCAGGATCATATTGTGTAGCATGGCACATACAATGACAGTTTGGGTACATGTTGCTGGAGAGTACTGCAAGGCTCCACCGGATATGTCCAAGCACCGTAACTTGAGCATCCCAAACACATGCTCTATTATGATTCTGGTTTGTGCATGTGCCTCATTATGGAATTCTTGTTCGGGTGTGTGTATTTCTGAGGGGTGTCATCAGCCATGGCTCCAGTGTGTAACCAGCATCCCCCACTAGGTGGCCATATGGGATGTCCCCACTGGAAGAGCCGCATATTGCTGGTCAACACCTCACGGGTGTTGTTGAAATATATGTGCTCACCAGCATGTGCTGACATGGCTTCCAAGAACTGGTGGAGTACCCTGGATGCTGATGCCTGTGAGATCCCCATGATATCCCCAGTTGGCCTTTGGAAGATACCTGTGGCTAGTATTTGTAAGCATACACATACCTTGGTATCCACTGGGATAGGTTCCCCTCTGTTGGTTCTGTGTGTGAGCCGTGGCTGGCACAGCTCAACAATCTGCTGTAGGAGGTCCCTGTCCACCCTATAGTGCTCCACTATCTCCAGTTCATATAGCCCCTGGTAGGTTACCCTGGGTCTGTACACTCTTCTCCTTCTCCTCACTGTGGGTTGGTCATCAGCATTCTCATCCCCAGCACCCTTAGCCTCTTCCACATATTGATTTATGAAAGGAAAAGCAGACCCTATCATTTTGTTGCTTTTGTTAGGTAAAATTTCCCCATTTGTGTACACCAGTGGTGCAGAGTTTGTGGGAAAAAACAGAGAGAAGGGTGTTTGCATAGTTCATACTAGTGTGTTGGGCTGGGTTGGCTGCTGTCTGTGTAATTGGCTGATTCTGATACATGTCACCTGCCAGCTATGCTAGTTCTCTTTGTTTACCTTCCTACTGCTGTTTTCCCTTCCCATTGCCTTCCTTTTTAAGCCCCGAGGCGAGCTGCGCAAACCCAGTGCTCAGATGTGAATGGAGCTATTTCCTTTTTTTTTTTTTTGTTTTTGTTTAAAACCTGGTGCATGGTGTGCACACCCATTTAGGCAGTGTAAATACTGCTAGGCAGCTTCAGACACACCCCCTTCCTTAACTGTGCTTAGCTAAGGGCAAACACGGGCCACAGAGCTCCAATAAGCTCACGGCATGCATGACACTCCCCCTTATGAAGTCATCTAGCTCTTAGGCGTACACCATGGTATTACTACACCTACATGGTTGTGTGAAAGCTAGCACTGAGAGGAAATCTGTGATTCAGTATCATTGCCCTCAATTGCATACAATTGACTGCTAATGCATGGTTACAAAACCGACACTCAGCCTTTCCCCTTAGCAACCACTATTCTATGGTCTTGTTGTGTTATGCATGCCATTGACTATTATGGCAAAATTATGATTTTGGTTTAAAAGTTTATTTTCAGCTTTTTTTATTATTTTCAGGCCGATCCCGTTTGTGCACCACTGCCCTACGCTTAAATGGCTGAAATTGACCCAGAAAAAAAAAGTTATTTTTTATAATTTTGCAACTAATTTTCATGCCTATGGCCATATATTTGGCCTTTGGTATGCCTAACCCTTATAATACATGTGGTTTTACGAGGTGTCATGCCTGCATTTTGTAGTTTGCAGAAATGTATTCAGCTACTGGCTGAATACATTTCTGCAGCCTACACTATTCCTGCACGGACACCTGCTTGCTTCCTGGATCGCTAATTCACCTCATTTGCATGGTTTTCACCAGAAAATGAGGTAATTAGCATACAGGGGCTGTGTCCATGGAGGAATAGTGCAGGAGCACTCGTGCACATCCCGGGAGCTCATTCCTGGATCGCACATAGGCCATATTGCCTGCGGCAGCTCTTGCACTATTCCTGCACACTGTGCAGAACTTGCTGAATCTTGGGGAGTATTTAATAATTAAACTTTCTTAGCTTAACAAAAGAGGGACAAAACATTATTCAAAAGTAGAAAATCATGTATAGTGACTGTACACTGGATGATCTAAAAGGCATACTAAGTATAGTAAAAGGTTAAGGGGAAAAATACATTCCACCAAACATGCCAACAACCTGAAAACTCTGCATTATTCTTTTTTGTTTAAAAAAGACCTATAACACTTACAAAATGACCAAATCATGGGATGGCTTTGCTCATCCAGAAATTGTTTGATGTCAACAATAAAACATAATCTGATTAATTTAAGTATAAGGGAAAAAACAACCAGTGGTATTGATTAACAATTGTGTAGGCTTTGCATTAAGCCTACACAATTTAAGCATGTTAGTGTGATGAGCAGCAGCACTAGTCAAATACGCATGCTGCTCATTGTGACTACATGTTAGCAAGCACCTTGTCATGAGCATTAATAGTGTTCATGTCATGGAAAGATGCTTGCAAGAGAAGCCACCCACTTCAGTGTGTTTAATTTGTTTCCAGTTGTAATGTTCTCATTGGTGGCCAAGTGGTTACTTTCGGGTCTGTATTATATTTTTGAAAGTTTCAAACATTGGACACCGTATAGTCGACACCATATGAGCAATGTGCGAAATTTCGAAAATATAACAAAAAAAATAAAAATAAAAAACTATACTTACCTAAACGCTGTAGGCAGGGGGGCAAGGCTCCCTGCACCCCCAATGTGGGGGGCTGCGCCACCCACACCCCCGCTACTTAAATATTCCTATTTCGAGATCGCACTGCATTGAAGTAAAGGGAAAATATTCCTTACAGCGATTTTCGTGTTACGCACGTGACGTTTTGACCAATCGGGTTCGCACAATACGTGTGCACCATTTACAATTTTAGATCACGCGATAGGAACCCGTTACTTTCCTAGAGAGGAAATATGATGTTCCGGGAGTTTGTGATTGTAAATTTCCAATGTTTTTTTCTAGCAGTTTTGAACGTCGATGAATGGTAAGTTGACGTTTTAAAGTAGACCCGTGTGTGTGTGTGTGTGTGTGTGTGTGTGTGTGTGTGTGTGTGTGTGTGTGTGTCGGAAATAACAGTATCGATCGTGCTTTTGTGCGAACCAAAAGTGCGAATTTTAAACCTAGAAAGTCTCCGTACTTTGAAGATCAGCAAGTCGAACAGCAGATTTGCTGATTTTCGAACTACAATGTCGAAGACACATCGTAATGCAGGGGGGAAGCCCCCCTGCACCCCCCCACACCCCCTACTTTTATATACTAACTCCGAGATCGCACTACAGTGGGGAAAGGGTTTATTTCCCGATCCCTGTTGTAGTGCACTCCGTACCCAACATGTCGAATCTACAATGAGCGAATGCCAATGTGCATTCGCTCATTGCATATTCTGACAATTTTTTTTGAGGTATTGCCAATTTGGGAACCTCCTTTCGCACATATTGGATTCGCCCAAGTACATAACGCATTTATGAAGGTAAACTATATATATATATATATATATATATATATATATATATATATATATATATATATAGCCTCTTATTATTGCAGCTATCTTTAGCTCTCCACTACACTATTTATTATTTCTTGACTTTCTGCTTGCCAGTCTCCCAATGCAACACAGGAAGCCAATGAACAGAAAATGCCAGAGCTCTGCAGTCGATCACTATGTGTTTTTCATTTATTTATTTAGGTTTAAGTAGATGCAAACTAAGTAAATGAATAAAGTATCAGCACTGGCCCTTACTGTGCATGTGATAGCGGTAGGCATTGCCGGTTTACATAAAAAAGAACTCACAGTGCCAATTATTTTACTGTTGTTTTAAACAACAACAAAAAAAAACATACAAGGTAAGTGGATTGTTATGATTAGCATGTAAGCTAACTTAAATAGTAAGCAGTGCTGAACATAACATTTTTTTTATTTCTTTGGTTGGCTATTGGCCCTACAGAGATGTAGGTCCCAGAAAGCAACCTACTTTGTCCCTATTACAATTTGCCACTGACAATATGAGTAAACAAAGGAATAATTTAATTTTTTGGCTTATTTTTCATGTTTAAGCCAAAGTTTTTCTTCATAGTGTTTGCATACATCCCTAGTTATAAAAATACATTTATTTTTTTAATTCTAGCCTTAGTGATTACTTCATAAAATAACAGACATTTTCTTACTGCATCAGCTGATTTAAAAAGAGAACCCTGCCTGGGGAGTCCAGTAGTTTGTATTATCCTCTCAATCAGTAGCCAACATTCTTTTCTGGATATTCTCACTCATGGGATGGGCAAACAGATGTGGTAATCTTGTCATAATGTTATGCATCAGCTACATAAGTGCACTTAATCCCCCTCACCCACCAATTCATCCTTTCTTACTGGTACTCACCTTCCTGCAGATTGAGAATAACAATGGAGATTAGCTCTCCCTCCTGCTTACAAGTGATATGCAAGTATATATCTGTCAGAATTACAGGGAACACAGCAATTTGGAGGAATCTCTCACCCACAGAGGAATCATGGGAGGGTATTCCTCACCTATCAAGAAAAGTCTTATTCATAGATCAACTAACATGATAAGGACTCTCCTTGATGTGTCCTCATGTTTAAGTTGGTTTCAAAGCAGTAAATCATCTGGGTGGAAGGATCCAAAGAACCACAACAGAACCACCAAAGAGGCTGAGTACTGAGGACACCTAGCTAAAAGGCCCACATCGAAAGCTTCTCTGGGGAGGTTTTCCAGGGAATAAAGTCCCATGGAACCAGGACTATGACAATGATGCCTCCCAAGCACAGCCAATCCAGCACTGGAGGCAGCTACTCTTAAAGATGCAAAGAAAACTACAACCTGTTTCAGTGATTGAAATATCCTCTAGCACCTAACAGGATTCTCCCGTGGGGTGAAGGGGATTGAAATAAATTCTCACTGCATCAGTACATGATGATAAATAAATCCACTCTAGAACCAGTTTACACAGGATTATAACACCCACCCAGGAAAGAAGCATCACTCTTGGGTGTGAGTAGCACTCTCTCTGCATTTCTTCCCACTATTAGCCCCCACATGGTACTAGGAGAAGAAGGATCAGCACAAAAATTAGGTTTCTGTATGGAACATTAACACATGAAGGAGTTGGAGTTGCCAGAAGTGCAATTTCTTTCAGTTGAACATTATGCCAAAGGGTCAAGGGCCACATAGCTGACAAGCATGTCAGTTAACTCATTTCCTCCACTACAACTCTTTTGAGTGTGTACCTTTAACCCCCAGTGGGTGTGGCTTGCGCCTTGAAAAAAATGAAATTATCACCTTACAGTTCTAACAAATACTCATTGACACAGGTCAAATATCAACACAGTTACGTTTGCCATCATGTATGCTTCAAGATAAAATATTCTAATACCTTGTATGTAGCATGGTTTTGGAATTATTAATGCAATCATGAACAAGTAATATTTTTATGCCTAGAGACACAGTAGGAGGTAACTGCAGAAATGTGTGGAGGTGCACTCATCTGTAATGAGTTACAAGATCTTAAAGGCTGTCATTCTCCCTGAAGGATTAGGGCTGGCCCTCAGCAAACAGAGCTTCCAGCTATTCAATGCTGAGTGGCCCTTCTATTCCTCACAGGGGCCCAAGGACAGGCATTCAAAATTCTGGACAGCTTCTTCCAACTTACTGAGTAGGTACTTGATCCTAGTCATCTCCATGAAGACCCACTCCTATTTAAGTTCATGCAGAATTATTCCAGCAGATTTCAACCTCTCTTAACCAGGAGGCAAACAAAAAATAAGTCCCTCACTGTGACGCCCGTGCCCTGGCCTAGCAATCAAGGAGCCTCAATCCTCACCACTAACACCAGTGAGGGTCATCCATATAGGGAAAGGATAATAAATACACACACAGTAAAGTACAATTTCCCTTAAGAACACACAGAGATCACAGTCAGTCTGGGGCTGATTTCTCCCCTTTCTCTCCAGGTCCCCATTAAAACTCCCCACTGGAACAGCTATAGGGTCCAGATCTCAGCATAGTGGGCAAACTAAAACCTCCAACACCCTCTCTGTCCAACCAGTGCTTCATGTCTTTGCCTAAGTAGCTGACAGACACACACACACACACTTTGAGATGAGTTATATACAACCACACAGACACTCATGGGGAAGGCTGGCACAGGTTCTCCAGCTGTGCCCCTTTTCTGCCCAGTCTAAAAGGTAGTACCAGCTGCCACCACCCACTAATATTTATCAGCTACTCAAAGGCTTTTAAAAGGTTGTCCAGTTATTACTGTCTAATATTGTTATCCAAATGGTAACTGTGACTGAACAGTCAAGGCTTATTAGAGTGACTTGGTACAATATCACTATATACATGCAGTGTGCTCTAGAGCTTAAATTAACTCTACATAAACAATCACAGTTGAAATGTTTAAAATATTTAATAAATAATAAAAACACAAGACAATTATTTTTACTACATAGTGCTACTCAAGAGTTCAGTGATTACAGAGAAATACTTAAAATAATACCATAGAAAAGTTCTAACATCACAGAAAAAAGACTTAGTATAATCTTCCTAATTCCTAGCTATTTCTAAGAGAAAACACAGTTCTACATAACTTACATATAAAGAAAGACAATGCTGGTGATATTGGATGTTTTCAAGACAAAAATGCTCTTAGCTCTTGGATTCTCTCTCTTTAAATTGAAAACACTAAGCTGCTTCACATTACATCATTCTTCACACTTCTCTGGTGTTCCCAGGCTAACCTCTGGAAAATTGCTGGGGCATTTTTCATCCCAAAGGGCATCTTTGAGAACTCATACAAGCCCAAAGGAGTAACAAAGGCTAACCTCTCTCTAGCACTGGGAGTCAAGGGCACCTTCCAGTAACCCTTAGTAAGATCAATGGTTGTAAGATACTCAGCCCCTCCCAGCTACTCTAGAGCCTCCTCTGTCCTAGGCATAGGGTAAGCACCTGACTCTGTGTGACTATTTAATTTCCTGTAGTCCACACAGAACCTGGTACTGCCATCCTTTTTTGACACCAGCACCACTGGGGAGGCCAAGAGACTGCTGGACTCTTGAATTACCTCTAGTTCCAACATCTCCTGTATCTCCTCCCTCAAAATATTTTTCCCACTCCCTCTTGAACTGGTCTGCAAATGCCAATAGCATGGACTTGATTGCAGAGTTTAACCACTCAACAAGACCATTAGTCTGGGGATGGTAGGGAGTGGTCTTCATGTCCTTCACCTCACAGTTCTTCCACAGGCAAGCCAGCAGGTCTGACATGAAATTGGCACCTCTGTCAGTCAGTATTTCTTTTGGGAAACCTACCCTGCTGAAAATTTCTAACAAACCACTTGCCACCTTTTCTGCCTCGATGGAGGACAGAGCCACTGCCTCAGGGTATCGTGTAGCATAATCCACTACCCCTAGGATATACTTTTCCCCTGTGGAACTTGGGGTACTTAGAGGCCCTACAGTATCCATAGCTACCCTCTGAAATGGCTCCTCAATCACAGGCAAAGGCATCAAAGGAGTGCTCACCTTGTCTCCTGCCTTGCCTACCTTTTGTCACTGCTCACAGGTCCTACAGTACCCTGTTACATCTCTGGAAATTCCAGGCCAATAGAAGTTCTACATAATATGGCTCTTGGTATGTTTTATGCCCACATGACCTGCAAAGGGAATATTATGGGCTCTAGCTAGAAGCACCAGATAGTAGGCTCTAGGCACTACCAACTGCTGTACCCTCTCACCTTCTAGCCCTCCCTCAGGGGTCTACTCTCTATGCAGTAACCCTTTGTCCCTGTATACAGATTCTGCATTCCCTTGAGAATCAGGTGCCTCCCTAGCTACCTGCCTCAGGCCTTGCAATGTAGGGTCTAAGAGCTGAGCCTATCTCAACTCTCTCTTTGTAACCCTTCCCAGCTCCCCTTCCACAGAAAGTCTGGCATAATCTGACAGTGGTGCCTCACTGTCAGCTTGGGTACTACTACTCACCTCTACCTTTGCAGCCACTCTGTCGAAGGGAACATCAGTACTCACAAGCAGCTGTGGCTCACCTTCAGTCTCACTGCTACAGCGTAGCTTCATCCCTGAAGTAACCACCTCATCAGTCCTGGTTGAAAGTATGCAGTCTGGGTCTCCCCCAGGCTACCAGACCCACATGCTTGTCTTAAAGCCTGACTGCATGTAACTTCATAAACACATGGCACTACCTTATCCAAATCCTTCCCTATCAGGTCATCTGCAGGATGGTAGTTCGGTACCCCTGTTGTCTCAAGACAACCTACTATTAGCATTTTGTCTTCCCCACTTACTGTCTCTCTCACCTTTTTGTTTCCCACCTTGCCTCCATGGACATCTGTATGCCACAAGGCCCCACTGGTTGCATTCAAAACATTTAACCCTAAGTCCTGTACGTGTACCTGGACTAGTGGCTTCCCCTGCTACTGGCATATTCTGTTGGGGCAGTCTGTGCTGCCCACCATGGGTTCCTTTAGACCCATGAGCAGTACTGTGGGTCCCTTTCCTGTGCCCTGCTTGCTAGGTATAGGTCTCCCTTCTTCCCCAACTCATCTGAAGTAGCACAGTGTCTATCAGCTAACCAGATCCTCATGTCATCAGGCAAAGTGCTAAGGGCTTGTTCCCTCACCGAAAGGTCTGCCAGCCCTTCAAAAGTGGTGACCTGACATCCACTCACCCACCTATGAAAATAAGTCCTCGGTTCAGCAACATATTCACACACACTTTCATCTGCCTTGTGTCTATGCTTACAAAACTTTTTCCTATACGTTGTAGGTGTTAGCTTAAACATTCTAGCAAGTGATTTTTAACAGCAGTATAATCAAAATATTCACAATAAGCAAGTTTAGACAGCACAGTTACAGCTTTACCATGGAGTAAGTGGGTCAGGAACCATACCCAGAGCCTTTGGCTCTGTTTACATACCCTCTCAAACATATGAATGAAACTATCAAAATTATCCCCCTCTTTAAACTGCGGAAGAAATTTACTGACCTTTTTTGCTTCTGGGGTCCAGTTGCTCCCTTCCCCATTACCTCCATGATTCTGGTGAAGAGTCAGCATCTCCTTTCATGTTGCCTCTGCCTCTCCTTTTCCTCAGCTTCCAGGCATGACAGTGTCTCATTCTCCTCATTCTCTAGATACCTCAGTCTCTCAGCTGCTTCTATTTCCACACACCTGGTCTCCAACTCAAGTCTCTTTTGCTCCAGATGGATTTTTAAGTTGTCTGCAGAAAGGTTGAGCTGTCCATTCTCTGAGGGTGGTACATCTCCACTGCCAGTCTGATCGTCCTCCTGGTTGCTGTTTTCTGATACAGCTGTGACCAAAGCTGCAATCATGTATACCTTAGTCAGGTTTCCATGCACCAGTCCCCTAGCCTGGCACATCTCAGCCAGCTGGCTCCTTGTCAGCTTTCTGTACTCCTCTGATGACATGCTGCTTTCTCTCCCTGACTAACTAAGCTAACAAGAGAAATAAAACAATTGTGATCTGAACTCCGAGTATTCACTGGGTGGATGATTTAGAGTACAAAACACCTTCAGTGATCAGTGTACACAAGCTACAGGAATTCTCTCTACCCACACCACTACAGGGCAATTAGTATTTGCCAACCACTTAATATGCAGTGTGGATATCACACCACTGCCAAACAGTTAATATGTGATGCCCGTGCCCTGGCCCATCAGTCAAGGAGCCTCAATCCTCACCACTAACACCAGTGAGGTGTGTCCATATAGGGAAAGGATAATAAATACACACACAGTAAAGTACAATTTCTCTTAAGAGCATATAGAGATCACAGTCAGTCTGGGGCTGGTTTCTCCCCTTTCTCTTCAGGTCCCCAGTAAGACTCCCGACTAGCACAGCTATAGGGTCTAAATCTCAGCCTTGTGGGCAAGCTAAAACCTTCAGAATCCTCTCTGTCCTCCCAGTGTTTTGTGTCACTGCCCAAGTAGCTGACACACACACACTTTTAGATAAGAGTTATATACAACCACACAGACACTCCTGGGGAAGGCTGGCACAGGTTCTCCAGCTGCGCCTCTTTTCTGCCCAATCTAAAAGGTAGTACCAGCTGCCACCACCCAATAATATTTATTAGCTACTCAAAGGCCCTTAAAAGGGTGTCCAATTATTACTCTACAATATTATTATCCAAATGGTAAGTGTGACTGAACAGTCAAGGCTTATTAGAGTGGCTTGATACAGTATCACTATATACATGCAATGTACTCTAGAGATTAAATTAACTCTGCATAAAACAGCCACAGTTGAAAGGTTTAAAAATATTTAATAATAAATAATAAAAACAAAAGACAATACTTATTACTACACAGTGCTAGTTGAGAGTTCAGAGAACACAGAGAAATACTTAAAATAATACCGTAGAAAAGTTCTAACATCACAGAAAAACACTTAGTCTAATCTTCCTAATTCCTAGCTATTTCTAAGAGAAAACACAATTCTACATAACTGACATATAGAGCAAGACAATGCTGGTGATGTTGGATGTTCTCAAGGCAAAAATGATCTGAGCTCTTGGATTCTCTCTCTTTAAATTGATAACACAGAGCTGCTTCACATGACATCATTCTTTGGTGTTCCCAGGCTAAAAGAAACTACATTTACATTCTTTACACCTGGTCACAAACCAGAGCAATAAATGACATTTACACATGCAAATTCTAGCCATTAACTCTGGTCTTAAAACAATAGGCAGGATGCCTCCCTCTAGACATATCATCTCCAAAGTTTGACATCAAAGACAGTCATGAAATGCTTGACTGAGTTTTTTTTACAGCAGAGTACACTGTTGTTACATTTTTATAGTTCAATATCCAATACACATTTAAGAGAACAAGTCTGTGGCTTACATTAATATTTACAAATCACAGAATTATCTACAGAATTCTATCTGGCTAGGCTGGCAGCCTTCATCTATCTTCACACTAACCGTAAAGAAGGAATAATTATGACTAAGCACTGAGTAGGTTGTCAACTCCAATGGCATCAGCAATCCACTATAATTAGACTGATCCACCAGATGGTGGTGTGACTCTCACAGTTCCTTGAGGAAGCACGGGGTAAAGAAGACCTGAAGGAGGACTCCACTACTGGAAATTGATCTGTTTATGCTTCTAAGCCAAAAGTAGAAGTCACTGAGAAGAACTGAGTGAGAGAATTAATCTATGACTGTATACCCCTCCCTCATTGGAGCTACTCATTTCCCTTATGACAGGATAGGGGGCAGCCTTGAGTGGCTAGTTACAGATTCTCATTCATAAATTTATACTATAGTTAAGCCTTTCCCTCAGTGCAGTGGTACTCAGTATGAAAAGCTCTTAATCCATGAAGGTGAGGGTGGGAGGTCCTTAGAGAGAAGGCTTACCCCAGCTGAACCCTACCAATGCTAAGCACATTTTCATGCATCAAGACATGAGGAGGGATCAGACAAGCTTCCTTATCCTTTTGCTTCCATCCACTGTCCATTCCAGAAAGAAAGGGTCCCCAAGTCAGGGCAGAACCTCTCCATCAGTGCTGTAGCAACTCACACAGCCTGGGTTATTCACACATAGGCAAAGTGCCTAAGTTGGTTAACCCTCCTGAAAGGAGGAGGAGAAGGAGAGAGCCAGCTTGTCAAAAAAAGTGATTTGTTCAGAGTGAGTGATCCAAGGTTCTCCACCTTCAGAACAATTTTCCAGAGTTCTGTCTCTATAGAACCTGAGAGGGGTACTAATGGACCACCCTCCAATCCCAGAACTCCAAGGCTGAGCAAGCTTGAGCTCATTCCTCCAGAAAAGGACACTGCACATGTTCACTCTGTCAGACTTGTATTGATGTAAAGGCTATAGTACTGTTCTGGGATTCGTGGCCACTAGGTAACTCTCTTCCCAACAAGAGGTGAGCAGCTCTTTTGGAGACCAGGAAGAGCAGATCCCCCAAATGTCTGAAAGATTCCCATCAGTTATCAAAAGAGAGGGAGAAATGAGCCCTTCAATGCAAACAGGACCAATTAAGGTTCAAGTCCAAGACTGAAAAGATGGCAAGGTGAAGCCTTTTTAATTAACAAATTTGACTCTACCTCCCACTAGTCATTGAAGACTGGGGCTACTCCTTGACATTGCTGTGGGATCCAGAACCCTGAAATAGAGTAATATGCCACAGTAAGAGGGGAATTACAGAAATATACCTTGACAATGGCCGTTTCCCAGAGGCAGCTCTCTGGAACCTAAGAAAGCTCCCTCTCCACTTCCTTACAGTGGGAAACCATACAAGAGCCAGCAAGTAGACTTGCAAGTACGGCTGATGCAAATGGCCAAAAACCACAAGTCAATCCAAAAAAGAGAGGCCAGCACCAACGCATGAGCAATATAATCCAAATTTATTAGTGTGGCAACACCAAAATAGTCAGACCAGTTTCGGCAAACCTGCCTTTCTCAGTGACAAAAACAAAAACACAAGTATAAACACACATATATGACAAAAACAAAAACATATGGTAATAGATAAAATTCAGGGAGATAGGACAAATAAGTTAGGCTGTCATTCTGTTCTTAATAGAAAAGAAAAATGTTTGATCATTAAGTTAGGGGGACTATTTTCTACAGGTCTTAATGACCACTTGTAATTAAATAATTAAATTAACCTAAAGGAAATGATGTAACAGGAAATGTTGATTGAAAACATTTTCCTATATATGTGTGTTTACACTTGTGTTTTTGTTTTTGTCACTGAGGAAGGCAGGTTTGCCGAAACCGGTCTGACTATTTTGGTGTTGCCACACTAATAAATTTGGATTATATTGCTCACCCTTTGGTGCTGGGCTGTCTTTTTTGGATAAACTATACAAGAGACCAGCTGATACAGGAGTGGATGCCACTGCAGAATGACTGGCCCTTCACTTTAGGAATTTGTGGAACCACCTGGCAACCCAGAAGGCATCAAAGAAAGAACTGAAGCCCCTGCTTAAAAACCTCAGCTTTGGCCGGCTAACAACTTGGTTATATTCAACTGGATGTATAAGAGAATTTAAGTACCTTTATCTGCACTTTAAAAAAAAAAAAAAATAGGTATTTAATTTGATTTAAACTGTGTTGAAGGAATATTAACTGAACTGGCAGTTTTTCTGCTCTTCTGCTCTTTAGTAACTTGAACAGAAGCTAGTGTTTGCTGAATTTTGTTATTTGCTAGTAATTACAGGTGTGGGGGTAGCCACATTCTTTGATTTCCTGTCCTTGCCTAGTTAAGTGGTGCATTGTGAAGTATTTTCTGCTTAAAATCCTCAGCTTTGGCTAACAACTTGGTTATATTCAACTGGACGTATAAGAGAATTTAAGTACCTTTATCTGCACTTTAAAAAAAAAAAATACGGTATTTAATTTGATTTAAACTGTGTTGAAGGAATATTAACTGAACTGGCAGTTTTTCTGCTCTTCTGCTCTTTAGTAACTTGAACAGAAGCTAGAGTTTGCTGGATTTTGTTATTTGCTAGTAATTACAGGTGTGGGGGTAGCCACATTCTTTGATTTCCTGTCCTTGCCTAGTTAAGTGGCGCATTGTGAAGTATTTTCTGCTTAAAAACCTCAGCTTTGGCCGGCTAACAACTTGGTTATATTCAACTGGACGTATAAGAGAATTTATGTACCTTTATCTGCACTTTTTAAAAAAAAAAAAAAAATACGGTATTTAATTTGATTTAAACTGTGTTGAAGGAATATTAACTGAACTGGCAGTTTTTCTGCTCTTCTGCTCTTTAGTAACTTGAAGAGAAGCTAGTGTTTGCTGAATTTTGTTATTTGCTAGTAATTACAGGTGTGGGGGTAGCCACATTCTTTGATTTGATTTCCTGTCCTTGCCTAGTTAAGTGGTGCATTGTGAAGTATTTTCTGCTTAAAAACCTCAGCTTTGGCCGGCTAACAACTTGGTTATATTCAACTGGATGTATAAGAGAATTTAAGTACCTTTATCTGCACTTTTACAAAACAAATACAGTATTTAATTTGATTTAAACTGTGTTGAAGGAATATTAACTGAACTGGCAGTTTTTCTGCTCTTCTGCTCTTTAGTAACTTGAACAGAAGCTAGTGTTTGCTGAATTTTGTTATTTGCTAGTAATTACAGGTGTGGGGGTAGCCACATTCTTTGATTTCCTGTCCTTGCCTAGTTAAGTGGTGCATTGTGAAGTATTTTCTGCTTAAAAACCTCAGCTTTGGCCGGCTAACAACTTGGTTATATTCAACTGGACGTATAAGAGAATTTAAGTACCTTTATCTGCACTTTTAAAAAAAAAAATATATGGTATTTAATTTGATTTAAACTGTGTTGAAGGAATATTAACTGAACTGGCAGTTTTTCTGCTCTTCTGCTCTTTAGTAACTTGAGCAGAAGCTAGTGTTTGCTGGATTTTGTTATTTGCTAGTAATTACAGGTGTGGGGGTAGCCACATTCTTTGATTTCCTGTCCTTGCCTAGTTAAGTGGTGCATTGTGAAGTATTTTCTGCTTAAAAACCTCAGCTTTGGCCGACTAACAACTTGGTTATATTCAACTGGACGTATAAGAGAATTTAAGTACCTTTATCTGCACTTTTTAAAAAAAAAAAAATACGGTATTTAATTTGATTTAAACTGTGTTGAAGGAATATTAACTGAACTGGCAGTTTTTCTGCTCTTCTGCTCTTTAGTAACTTGAACAGAAGCTAGTGTTTGCTGAATTTTGTTATTTGCTAGTAATTACAGGTGTGGGGGTAGCCACATTCTTTGATTTCCTGTCCTTGCCTAGTTAAGTGGTGCATTGTGAAGTATTTTCTGCTTAAAAACCTCAGCTTTGGCCGGCTAACAACTTGGTTATATTCAACTGGATGTATAAGAGAATTTAAGTACCTTTATCTGCACTTAAAAAAAAATATATATGGTATTTAATTTGATTTAAACTGTGTTGAAGGAATATTAACTGAACTGGCAGTTTTTCTGCTCTTCTGCTCTTTAGTAACTTGAACAGAAGCTAGTGTTTGCTGAATTTTGTTATTTGCTAGTAATTACAGGTGTGGGGGTAGCCACATTCTTTGATTTCCTGTCCTTGCCTAGTTAAGTGGTGCATTGTGAAGTATTTTCTGCTTAAAAACCTCAGCTTTGGCCGGCTAACAACTTGGTTATATTCAACTGGACGTATAAGAGAATTTAAGTACCTTTATCTGCACTTTTTAAAAAAAAAAAATACGGTATTTAATTTGATTTAAACTGTGTTGAAGGAATATTAACTGAACTGGCAGTTTTTCTGCTCTTCTGCTCTTTAGTAACTTGAACAGAAGCTAGTGTTTGCTGAATTTTGTTATTTGCTAGTAATTACAGGTGTGGGGGTAGCCACATTCTTTGATTTCCTGTCCTTGCCTAGTTAAGTGGTGCATTGTGAAGTATTTTCTGCTTAAAAACCTCAGCTTTGGCCGGCTAACAACTTGGTTATATTCAACTGGACGTATAAGAGAATTTAAGTACCTTTATCTGCACTTTTAAAAAAAAAATACGGTATTTAATTTGATTTAAACTGTGTTGAAGGAATATTAACTGAACTGGCAGTTTTTCTGCTCTTCTGCTCTTTAGTAACTTGAACAGAAGCTAGTGTTTGCTGAATTTTGTTATTTGCTAGTAATTACAGGTGTCGGGGTAGCCACATTTTTTGATTTCCTGTCCTTGCCTAGTTAAGTGGTGCATTGTGAAGTATTTTCTGCTTAAAAACCTCAGCTTTGGCCGGCTAACAACTTGGTTATATTCAACTGGACATATAAGAGAATTTAAGTACCTTTATCTGCACTTTTTTAAAAAAAAATACGGTATTTAATTTGATTTAAACTGTGTTGAAGGAATATTAACTGAACTGGCAGTTTTTCTGCTCTTCTGCTCTTTAGTAACTTGAACAGAAGCCAGTGTTTGCTGAATTTTGTTATTTGCTAGTAATTACAGGTGTGGGGGTAGCCACATTCTTTGATTTCCTGTCTTTGCCTAGTTAAGTGGTGCATTGTGAAATATTTTCTGCTTAAAAACCTCAGCTTTGGCCGGCTAACAACTTGGTTATATTCAACTGGACGTATAAGAGAATTTAAGTACCTTTATCTGCACTTTAAAAAAAAAAAAGAAAAATACGGTATTTAATTTGATTTAAACTGTGTTGAAGGAATATTAACTGAACTGGCAGTTTTTCTGCTCTTCTGCTCTTTAGTAACTTGAACAGAAGATAGTGTTTGCTGAATTTTGTTATTTGCTAGTAATTACAGGTGTGGGGGTAGCCACATTCTTTGATTTCCTGTCCTTGCCTAGTTAAGTGGTGCATTGTGAAGTATTTTCTTCTTAAAAACCTCAGCTTTCGCTGGCTAACAACTTGGTTATATTCAACTGGACGTATAAGAGAATTTAAGTACCTTTATCTGCACTTTTTAAAAAAAAAAATACGGTATTTAATTTGATTTAAACTGTGTTGAAGGAATATTAACTGAACTGGCAGTTTTTCTGCTCTTCTGCTCTTTAATAACTTGAACAGAAGCTAGTGTTTGCTGGATTTTGTTATTTGCTAGTAATTACAGGTGTGGGGGTAGCCACATTCTTTGATTTCCTGTCCTTGCCTAGTTAAGTGGTGCATTGTGAAGTATTTTCTGCTTAAAAACCTCAGCTTTGGCCGGCTAACAACTTGGTTATATTCAACTGGACGTATAAGAGAATTTAAGTACCTTTATCTGCACTTTTAAAAAAAAAAATATACGGTATTTAATTTGATTTAAACTGTGTTGAAGGAATATTAACTGAACTGGCAGTTTTTCTGGTCTTCAGTTATTATCACCCACCCTCCTTGGTTTTGTTTTGGTGTTAATCTTAGTGGCCTTGAAACTGCCCGCCCCTCAGCCTGCCTCTGGGCTCATCTCATTTGCTCACTCAACTGAGTGCAGTGAGATCATATTCTGATTTCAGGCACTCCTACTGTGTACAAAGAGAGCATCTGGGAAACAAAAAAAAATTAAGCTCATTTCCTGCCTTTCCTGTTAAGTGGTATAGACTATTTGTAGGCTTCTGAGCCCCCAAGCCCTTCTGTGTTTGAGGGAAGCCTTCTAGCTTGTTTTTTTTTTCTTATAACTAGCCAGTTTTCTAGTTTCAGCTCTCAAATCTGTTTCTTTGATCTCAGCACTTGTTCAGATAAAAAAAAAATTCATCTGCTTTTACTGTACTTGTGTTTCTACCTACTTCATTTTACTTTTGCATCATCTTAAAAATACTCAATTGTATTTATTACTGCTTGTTGTAACTCATTCTAAGCCTTTTGGTTTAAACACTTGGGCTTCGGACCAGTTGTTTTGCACTGAGAGGGTTTGTGGTCTGCACTGTTGTGGCAGAACAGGTAGCTTACATCCTTCTAGGTTGGGAACTGCTGATTGAGGGCTCGGTGTCTGTTATTCTAAAAGTGTATTAATTCTGGTTTAAGCACTTGGGCTTTCAGGCCAGTTATTTTACATTAAGAGGGTTCGTGGTCTGCACTCTTGTGGGAGGAGAGGCTGGACTCTGCCCTTCTGAGCTGGGAATTTCTGGTTAAAGGCTTATAGTGCATGCATATCTGAACTGCTTCTTACTGAAGTTGGTGCCTTGTTTGCTGTGGCATAGACTGGATTTGGGCCTGCTGGATCTAGCGTTGTTTGTGTAACTTGAGCACTAATCCAGACATTCTCTAAAGTATTCAATTGTATTTATTACTGCTTGGTTGTAACTTGATTAAAGTGTAGCTATCATTCTAAGTCTTTTGGATTAAGCACTTGGGCTTCAGACCAGTTGTTTTACATTAGGAAGGTTTGTGGCAAGCACTGTGGTGGCAGGACAGGTAGCTTTCATCCTTCTAAGTTGGGAACTGCTGATTGAGAGCCCAGTGTCCAAGTGTATTAGTTCTGGTTTAGGCACTTGGGCTTCAGGCCAGTTATTTTACATTAAGAAGGTTCGTGGTCTGCACTCTTGTGGGAGAAGAGGCTGGACTCTGCCCTTCTGAGCTGGGAATTTCTGGTTAAAGGTTTATAGTGCCTGAATATTTGAACTGTATCTTACTGAAATTAGTACACCTTGTTTGCTCTAGCATAGACTAGATCCAGGCCTGCTGAATCTTGCTTGGTTTATATGCTTGTTGTTTGTTTGCTTGTTATTTCGCTGGAAGCTAATTCCACCTAATACGCGGCTTCTCAGTGCTTCTGTGGATCACTAGTGATATCTGCATTGCTTACTGTACTTATTTCCTTATTTCAATTGAAAGAAAGTTACTGTTTGTCGTTTTTGCATTTAGTTACTTGTAACACATTGCACTCAAGTTACCTGGCACTTGCTCACTAAAGCAATTATATAAGTCAGCACTCAAAATTAAAAGCACTACACCCTCACTCCCCACTGGCCCTTGTTTTCAATTATTAAGGAATTCCCAATATTATTCTAGCATGTCCAAAGGTCAGTTGTCAATCTCCTCTCCGGTCCAGCTGGTGAATCTGGGAATCTTGAGGCAATGTTATAACTGCCTCATGTACACAGACAACCCTCTCCTCCTCCCACATAACACAAATACTTGCGAGAGATGCAGCTATTTAGCCAAACTGGAGGCTGAGCTCTCTCAACTCAGGACTGGCAAGACCAGACAGGAGGAGAAGGCAACTACACACACCACAAAACCAGCCTCACATAATGCTACCACACCACTGAATCAAACACATAAACACACAAAGACATACTCGGAGGCTCTGAGTAAAAATTTACCTAAACAGCAGAGGCCTCCAAAGCAGACACCCAAACAACTGCTACCTCAAGACACCCCACAAGCAACACATAAACCACAAAAGCAGTGTGCAAAGCAGTCACAGCCCTTAAGGCCAAATACAACACCAAACATACTTGTCATAGGTGACTCCATAGTCAGACACACTGACGTCCCACTCACCAGGCTGAACAAGGAGAGGGTCACAGTAAGCTGCCTATCGGGCGCTAGACTCCGCCACATAACACAAGCACTCAGGTCACTCCACGGCAAGTACAAATATGACACAGTCATTGTCCATGCTGGTGTGAACGACCTGAGACGTACCTCCCTGGACTACATGAAAAGAGACATAGAGGAGCTCTCTGATTATGTAGCCCAGGCAGGTATGACCCTAACCCTGAGCAGTATCCTTCCTTCACCAAGAATGATGCCACAATATAGAGACAAGATGATCAGCTTTAACAATTGGCTTAATGTCTGGTGTCATTCAAAGGGGATCCAGTGTCTGTCTGCCTGGGATGACATGCTTGACAAGCCACGCTGCTTCGCAAGGGACGGCTTGCACCTGTCACCCCTGGGATTCCGGATATTGGCTAAGGCTCTTGCCACCCCCATAGTGCCTTTTTTAGGCAAATTCTAAACCTACCACCCTAGAAAACAAAAATGGAAAGAAACTGAGGGTAATGCTGCTCAATGCCAGAAGTCTAAATCTCAAAATGCATGCACTCGAGGCCCTTCTCAGTATGGAGAACATCGATGTCTGTGCTGTAACTGAAACCTGGTTCAAGGCTCCTGAGAGCACCCCGGCACTATTAGGTTTTACCTCATATCATGCGTTCCGCCCCAAAACCCGGACCACACCACAAAAGGAGGGGTGTATCCATATTCATAAAGGATACCCACACCTCCAGGTTGGTGGCAATGCACAAGCTCGAAACCATCCAGGTGCAACTAACCATAGGCAAAACTGCTCTACAAATTGTAGCATGCTACAGGCCACCCTCTCAAACTCAGGAACCCCACACAGCCTTCCTGAAGACACTGGAGGGTATAAATGTATCTCCAAACACCATCATATTGGGTGACTTCAACTACCCGAATATAGACTGGGAACATTACTCAAGCCCTAACTTTCTAGCCCAACGGTTCCTGGAGTTCATAAATTCAAATGCCATGGAACAGCTAGTCACTGTTCCCACGAGAGGAGAAAATATACTAGATCTCATTATCACAAACATGGGGATAAAATGCTCCACACCAGAAGTATATCCCTCATTGGTGAGATCTGATCATAAACTAATCTCACTGGAAATCCACATCCCGCCCCCACCCCAAACAAGACCACAGTGAAGAACTTCTCTAAAGCAAACTTCACACTACTCAAGACTGGTGTGGTATCCTTCAAGGCCCCTGAGCCAGTGGAAACCACAACCCAAGCTGTGGAAGCCCTTACAAATGCCTTCTATGAACACCTCCAGGACTGCATGGATCAGGCAATCCCAAATAAAACCAAGACTCTTTCCACAAAGGGCAAACGTCCAGTCTGGTGGACCCCAGCCATTAACAAACTTTACAATAAGAGGAGAAAGCTATTACATGATAGAACAAAATCCATAAAAGGGAAGTCACCCCTGATCATTATTAGTAAAAAATACGAGCACTCATAAAATCAACTAAGGCCAATTTTGAGAGAAAAATTGCCATGGATTCAAAGGACAATCATAAGGCCTTTTTCAGCTATGTTAGGAACCTGGGTGGAAACTCCCAGATATGCTCAGAATTAGTCCAAAATGATACAAAAATCACTGAACCCACAGACATTGCCAACATACTGGCAGACAGGTTCAGTGCAAACTTCACCCCCCTCCCCTAAAGGAGAGATAACTATCCCAGCGGAGTGTAGCCTCCCAGACATCTCAAATGCGCAGGTGAAAGCTGCTCTCTCTAAAGCTAAAAACACAGCATCAATGGGACTGGATGGTGTCCCCGGCTGTGTGCTACACGAGCTAAATGAGGAATTAAACCCGCACATAAGGCAGCTGTTTAATCTCAGCCTTACCACAGGATACGTGCCCAAGGAGTGGCGTACGACATCTGTGGTCCCACTCCACAAAGGCGGTGCCTCTACGGACCCTGGTAATTACCGCCCCATAAGCTTAACAAGTCTAGTCTGCAAAGCTATGGAGAGGATCATAATGGAGCTCATAAACAAAGATATAGGGGACTTGCAGACATTGGACCCAACCCAGTTTGGCTTCGTCAAGGGAAGATCATGCCTTTTGAACTTGGTCGACTTCTTCGAAACAGTCACCAAGGCCATTGATGAGGGAAAGGCAGTCCATACAGCCAACCTTGACCTTGCAAAGGCTTTCGACACAATACCCCACTCGGGTATTGTAGAAAAACTTACCAGCTTAAATGTAAACCCATATGTCACAAGATGGGTTGCAAACTGGCTTAAGGACAGAACCCACAGGGTTAGAGTTGCTGGCGCTATGTCAGACTCCAAGCCGGTCACAAGTGGTGTCCCACAGGGCTCGGTCCTTGGCCCCCTATTGTTCGGCATCTACTTCTCAGAAGTACAGGCCAACATGGGAGGACTTTGGCTGACAAAGTTTGCAGATGACTGCAAACTGGGCGCCATAGTGGAAAGTGCATCAGACACAGATATCCTTCAGAAGCGACTCATGGAAACAGATAGCTGGTGCCAGAGCCATGGCCTGAAGTTAAACGCCAAAAAATGTATAGTCATACCCTTTGGGAAAAACAAGGTAACCCCAAGCTACCATATAGTTGGCAATCCACTAAGCACAGAAGAGGTTATCAGGGACCTGGGGACGCAGGTTGACAGTGGCCTTTCTTTTGACACTCACGTTGCTAAAGTGGTTCGAAAGACCTTCTACATTGCCCACCTGATCATGAAGGGATTCACATCCAGATCTAGTGAGGTCATTGTTCCCCTGTACTCTTTACTTATCAGACCAATGATCGAGTACAATGCCCTATTCGGGATGTATCTCGCCCGACATCTGCAGCAATTGGAGAGACCCCAAAAGTTTCTCACCAAAAGGATAAAGGGACTCCAAAATCTGTCATATGCTGCCAGATTGAAGAAACTCCAGCTCTATTCAGTCGCATACCGTCTGCTCAGAGGTGACATGTGCCTGACATACAAGGCCATGTCCAACCCAGAATTAATGGACATGCTCCACCTCAAAAAATCCAAATCCACCAAAACCACTAGAGCAAGTGACTTAAACCTTAGCACGGATATAAATAGGACGTGCTGGAGGGATAAATTTATCACTCAGAGACTCCCTATGCTGTGGAATAGAGTCCCAGTCCATGTGAGGCAGAGCACCTCGCTGGCTCTGTTCAAGAGAAATCTTGACCTGTGGATGGGAGATCATAGGTTTACCCCAGGAATCATCTCTGTGTCACTGCTGGACAGAGGCACAACAAACTAATGGGTACAGTATTTTTTCATATAAGGGGTGGCATAAGCCACAAAAATTCGGGCTAGGCTTATAAATGCCTTGGGGCAGATAGCCTAGTATAAACCTATGAACCTATGAACCTATGCTCACTGAAGCCACTTCTGTTAAAGGAGAACCAGCACACCATTCTTCAAGTAATTTCTTAAGGAAGATGAAAATAATCTGGCTGGTTATGGTAAGGATACTTTCATGCCCACAATCTCAGCCATGGTATTCACTGCAGACAATGAACACTTAAAAAGATGGGGTTGTACAAAAATGTTATTTTTCAAAGTGATAAAAAAACGTTCCTGATCTCAGATTCAATGAAGGTCTCCAAGGTGGCCAGAACTTCCCTAACAGGAAGTGTTGGACCTTCAACAAATGAGATAAAGAGATGATATCTCTAGACCCCATGGTGACAGAGGAATATGCCTTCCTTCCTGCCATGCCCTCTTCTTTTGTCATTTATTCCATCATTTGTCATTTATAGAAGATTATTTCATATCCTCTGGGGATGTTGAGCCCCCATCCATGATTACAGAGAAGTCAATCTTGAGGTGAGAAGAAAAGATCTCATTCCAGTCTACTGGAAAATGACACCAGCCATCTGTTATCCTGGAGTATCAATAAAAGTGTGGGGATGTCTCCAGGCTTGAAAGATAACATCAAGAAGGGCTGGTTCTGTTGTTGCAGTGACCATTACCCTTGGAAAGGATGCTCCAGATGTACTCTGGGCCAAGGTACAAACAAGACCACAAGAATGACATAACTAATTTAAATAAGTTATTGTCTCAGGGTACCTGGCCTCATTTTGTGACTCCTCTTTGACTTGGTCTAAATGGATCAAATTTAGGTATGGGGAAGTCAAAGGAAAAGAAGGAGATACTTTGGCCCGGGCATCGCTAATATACAATTGTATGACAATCAGGGCCATTCCACTTTTTCATTGTCTCAAAATGGAAGACTGTAGAGGAAATGAGACTTCACTAGCTGGGGATGACCCCGGCCACTGGAACACCTGACAAACTATGGCCCTAAGTCTAGGAAACAATGATCCCATTTAATCTTCCCTGAAGAATCTCAAGTAAATCTGCATCCCACCCACCCTCTAAGCATCATGAACAACCATCCCCTGATACACAAAGAGCCTTGTTCCATAATTCTTCTTCTTACATATCGAAATCTTGCTAAAGAAAATCCACATGAACGTTTACCAGCAAGTACAAGACCTTGGATCCAAACTAAGGGAGCAGCAAAAATAAATGTGGGTGTAAGACAAGAGCACACATCTATAGTTGATAGAGTATAGCCTTTGTTGCATACACTATTACAAAATCTGAGTGGAGAAACTTTCAAGAAGAAAGGTGACAAGTGCTGACATGTGATGTGGATAAAACTGACCCATCAAAGAGGACCCTTGAAGTTAGATCTGTCCAAAATAGTTTTACTTGAAGGCATACCTTTCAGCCTCTTAGCACAAGAAATGTGGACAAAACCTAGCATAATGGAGGGACAAAGGACCAAAAAATAGGAACAGATTTGAAATATTTCTCTTATAAACTTAGAAAGTTGCATGAATAAAAGGATTTGTTTTATCATGCCTTTTCTGAAGGATTTGGAGTCTGAAACTTAAATGTATGTTATTACTTAGTGACTTCAATCCTCACTGATTTGCCTGAAAAAATCAAACTTTAAGAGGAACAGACCAAAAATATAAGGCAAAAATCTGGACAGTTGAGAGCTGTGCATAAAAGTGCTAATTATGGATGGAAGAGCTTGCATTTTGACTAATTTCAAACTTTGTAGAAAGCTTATAGAAAAAAAAATGCTGAACATGTAATTGAAAGGTATACCACACATTATTTTTCATGTCCATCCATGAATCAGATACTTTCATTCTGCAACTGCAGCAGTACTGTTTCTATTCTTTTGCTGTAGGAACTTTCAGATGTATTTTGAGTACCAGTAGAAGCATGCTACTTATCTGAAATATTAATTGCATTAGTAAGTACCAGTTAAGGCAGATGTATTGGAATATATCCAGCCTAGAAGCATACATACAGAATGCCACAAGGACTCAGAATCAATACCTCACTATTTGGCATGGCTAATATAAATTCTGTGAAGCAATAGAAACCAGGATTTAATGGAATTATTTTTTTAAGCTAATGAAACATTATTACATTTAGCAAAATGAAGGAAGTGGAATTTCGTGACATTGAAAAAGAAGATAAATTACAAAGAGAGATGCTGGCATGTTCAGAATATAAAAAGACAGATCTGATGTTCTAGATAACAAACTGAAACAGTTTCCTGCCAGGGTTTACAATGAACTTAAGATCGTTCAATTTAATATATTTGTAAAAGACAGAAGGACCTTTGAAAAGCAGAAGAGGCAGAAGATCAAGTGCTGGTATAAAATAAATTAAATGATCTTTTAAAAGGAACAAGTGTATTTATTTCAGTTTCAGTTTAATAGTCTAATGAAACTGACACAGAATGCAACTTCACTTCTATTGGCGATCTGTAATGATGAAGTGGGTACAGGGAAACTGAAGGTTTAAGCTAGAGGTAAAAAGACTTCCATAATTTTTTTTCAAAAATACAGAAAGGATTTTGAGTCAGGAGATCAGACTGAGTATCATGACCAAAATGTGTGTGGCAGTAACTTGCATTATAACAGAATACATGAAAATTGTATTTTTAGAGAATTATAATAGTTAAGTGAGAATTGGCCTGGAGAAAAGCCCCCTGCACCCCTATCTCAGTCATCCATATACAACATTTAAACCAAGATGTGGGGACCTCTTCACTGGTATATTTAATTTATAACAGTTCTGGAGGCACAGTCCTTACTCTCTTGTAATTTAAATTTTTCAAAAGTGTTTTTTTCCTGTATGTTTGTTTTTGAGATAACACTGCCATACAAGTGATGTTGAGACAACTGTATCTGCAGAACTTCCCATATCCTTCTAGATAAGCTTTACATTTCTGATTTAGTTCTACATTAAGAAATTATCCACATTTGGAAGAGAAAGGAGTTTCTGAAGAGGAAGAGATATCAGTTGATCATCATACGAAAGGTAGGAAGATCTTCTTTTTCTTCTTCTTCTTCTTTCGGCTTTTCCCGGTTAGGGGTCGCCACAGCAGAACTCCGGTCCGCTAATGATTGGCAGTAGATTTTTTACAGGTGCTGGGGTGCCAGCTCAATATCCAGCCTTCAGCAAAGGCACACCCATTCTACGCATGCCTTTCGAACGCCACTCGACCGAGGGGAGGACATGCAGACTCCACACAGAAGGCGCTCCAGCCGAGATAACAGTACTAAAAAGATTGGACCGTAACAAAACCAGTAGAACAAAGGGTAGAAAATCCAAAGCTACAGACAGAGTAGAGTGAAGGGGTAGTTGCTATGGGTACAAGCTGTTGAGGTTGTGACTGGCACTGTAGAAGAGATACCAGTTGATCCCTGTAAGCAGTCTTTATAGTGATTATACCAGCTGTGATATCAGTCATACCTGCTTAAATACCATTGTTCAGTCAGTGCTACAGTCTGTGTTATGGGGTGTGAATGCCAGCTGGTCCTTGAACTGCAAGCAGTAACAGTAATTATTTAATCAGCCATGATTGAGATTCCAGGTGCTTAAATTATTTTAATGATTTCTTGCAGTATGTGTGTGTGTGTGTGTGTGTGTGTGTGTGTGTGTGTGTGTGTGTGTGTGTGTGTGTGTGTGTGTGTGTGTGTGTGTGTGTGTGTGTGTGTGTGTGTGTGTGTGTGTGTGTGTGTGTGATGGTAGCAGAGATAGTTGACCTTTTTTGTCCTCAACTCTGGAAGACTTCTTTGGTTCTTAAATCAGCTGACAATTTTTTTTGATTGGGGGTTGCCAAGCTGGACCACTGACAGTTGACCTAGCTACAGCTCTAAGAAAACCAACAACAGAACTAGTTAGTATCTTCAAATGCATGCTAAGAGATGTAAGTAAAGATGGTGCTTTAGAAAATGGTAGAATTTTGTTCTAGGCACCAGTTTTACATTATGTTCAAAACAAAAACTGGTGGGAAGAAACAGTATTACTAAAGGGGGTAGACATATACATATGTAGCATATTAACACGTACAAAATAAATGCATGCCCTGTTCTAGCACAACCTTCAAATATGTGCTCTGTCCTGGCACCACACACAAATGCATATGCCTTCCTTGAACAGTTCAGAAATTCATGACCTATAATGACTCAGCCCACATGTGCAACCTCTTTCATAGCATAACATGCGAATGCATGGTGTGTCCTGTCAAAGCCCACAGAAGCATGTTTGTCCTGGCCACACCCACCAATACACAGTCTATCTGGCCCATAAAAGCATAGCCCAAAAATGCATGGGCTATAATGGGATAGCTGATAAATGCATGGTCTGTCCTGTGACATCCCACAACACATAGTCTGCCCTAGAACAGTCCACAAATCCATATGCTGCACTGAAACAGCCCACAACTCTTCATTTGTCCAAGCACAGCCCACAAATGCAAGGTCTGCCTTAGAGCAACCTGCACATACATGGCCAGTGCTGACATAGCCCTCAAATACAGTGAGTCGCACAGTCAGTAATATGTTATCTGTCAGCACAGCCCAGACATGCAAGGTCTGCCTTAGAGCAACCTGCACATACATGGCCAATGCTGACATAGCCCTCAAATACACTGAGTCGCACAGTCAGTAAGATGTTATCTGCCAGCACAGCCCAGAAATATATGGCTTGTCCTAACAAAGTCCACAGATGAATGATTTGTTTTGACTTATTTCACAGATGTATGGCCTGCCACAGCATAGTTCACAAATTAGTGGCTTGTTTGTTTGTATGCTTGTTAACCCGTTGACCTGCTATACTCACTAGGGGCATCATCTAGTTAAGTGACTTGATCAGTCATGCAATAAGCCAATGCAGTCATGAAATCATAATGGGGACTATAAGATAAAGTCCATTAGCAAGTCTGAGCCTTAATCCTCTGTGTTGAGCTGCATTGCCACATCCCACATATTTATTATCGTGTACCAGTAGAGCTCCCTGATCTATTGGCCTTTATCAGACCTACCCACAAATGCACAGCTTGGCCTTGTACAGTCCACAAATTCATTATCTGTCTTAATACTGCTCCAAAATGCATGTCATGTCCTAATAGCCAAAAAAAAAAAAAAAATTGTGGTCTGTCCACTCACAGCAGAAAAAACACATGCCCTATCCTGACATAATCAGCAAATGTACTTCTTGTCTTGGCACAGCAAACCAATGCATGATTTTTGTTGGCACAGCATGTAAATGCATGCATAACCTGGACTTTTCCATTGCAATCCACAATAGCATAGAATACAAAGGTATGACCTGATATAGCATTGCCCCAAACATCTCTACAATTTTTTTTCAAAGTACCTGATTACAAATTTCACTTGAATTCAAAATAATGAATTGAAAGTTTTGTTGTATGTGAGGAATCAAACTTCCACACCCCTTTACATAATATAATGAACTCCAAGCTTACTGTACTTATAGCGAAAGGGAACCTTTCCACATTTGATGACTCTGAGATAAAGTACATTTTCCTACAAAGTGCTATTTATGTTTTTGGCATTTACAGTGAGTGTGTATATCCCTACAAGCATATGGCCTGATATTGCAAAACCTACAAATGCATGGCTTGTCTCAGCTCAGTCTACAAATGCCTGGTCTATAAGGAAATAGCCTATAGATGTGTCACATAGAATGGTAAATGTCACAACTATGTGGCCTGTCCTGACATAGCATACAGATTTGTTACCCGTCCTGCCAAAGCCCATATACACACAGCACAGACGTTTTGTGGAACACAAGCTGGTATATTTATAGTATTATGGGGCAGATGGTAACAATGCCAATTCCTGTATCTCAATGAAATCTAAAGACAGTATGAAGAAGCATGCTGTAAAGTGAACATGCCTTATGCTATAAACCCTGAAAGGCAACTGAAAGCATCATGCCATACCTGTACAGCTGGAGAACTTGGCAATATATTTTGCTACATCCTTCTCTGGATTCATTCCAGAAAAACAACACTGTAAATGCCCACCTGTAGGACCAAAAATAACTTCAGAATGCCAGCTTATGCTTCACATGCTGTTCTGCAGCAGAGTGGCACTATGCACTGCCTTGTAAGGGTTCACTGCAGTAAATCGTCAGATTCTGAGTAGGTGCATGGTATCGTATTGTGCAGTGCTGTATAACAGCTATGACTTTATTAATTTAATTTGTACATATCATTGCATTTAGTGCAGAAACATGCAAAGTAATCCTTGGTTTACACTAGTGCACCTTGGGGGATTTTTATTCATGAACAGACAATGCATTTTCTGAGCACAGAGCTTTGTAACATTAATGTGTTTCAGAAGCATACTGTATCTAATTAAGGACCAAACTGTTGCAATTTCAGCAAGGGTTGCCACCTCTTCAAATGCCCAAAGTGGGACAATTGTGGTGCAAACATCAGATTTTGCAGGCCAAAATATAGCCATGGCCAGTACAAAGGACATATCTTCACTTTTTTGCCTAAATAAAAGCTTATTCTTGTAGCATTTTAGTTGCTTAGGATGTTTCTTATAACATTCAGGTGTTTCAGATGCAGAATAACTGCTTTATGCAACAATTACATAAAAAATAGGAAATAATTTTGTCCTAAAAGCTCAGGACATTTGCCATTTTTACAATTTTTTTGCAGGACACAACTCCCTAAAGAGGGACTGTCCCTCGCAAAGTGGGACAGGTGGTAACCCTACTTTATAAAGAAATTCATCTTCAAAGTTCCAATCATATTGCAGTCAAAAACTATGACCTAACCAAAGAACTACTCCTTTAAAAAACAGATGTCTGATTTAAATGTTATTCAGACATTTACTTCAAACCGGTCTACTTCACTTTATCGAAAAACTATTTGTTGAATACTTTTTTGTTGAACCCTATTCATTGAAGCCTTAATCCATTGAATGTTAATTTAAGTAAAATATTTCCCAGAGAAAAAAATGCTTGACCAACCAAATGAGTGTCACGAAATTCACAAAATTTAAAATCCACCCAGGTGGGGGGCCTGCACCCTCCACACACACCTTCAACTAAATATACCAACTCCGAGATCACACTACAGTGGGGAAAAGGGCAAATTCCCGATGATGGCCAAGCATATTTTCCCCCCGAGAAAAAATTTGCTTAAATTAACATTCGCTGGATTAAGGCTTCGATGAACAGGGTTCAACAAAAAGGTATTCGACAAATAAGTTTTTCAACAAAGTGAAGTAGACCCACTTCTGACCTCTATAATCATTACAAAATCTTAAAATTTGGCAGAGGATAATTTAATAATATAATATATTATATCTTGATAAGACATATATGTAGCACTATTATTCAAAAATGTTATAGCTATAAAAAACTGCAAATAACAGAGAATTAATAAAACAGGTAATAAAAGTATGTGTGCTGTGTCGATGGATAGATCCCACTAGTGGCAAAGTTCATAAACAATTTATTACATATAATTTTATCTGACACTGATGACAGGTCCAGTGTAGGAAGATTTTGCTTTTCTTGACAAAGGCTCTTATTTTGCTACTCTGGATATAGATGGGTCCATCCCAAAGAAGCATTTCACTAAACATCAGATACGAAATGGCACAACCTCTTAAATCCTCTGAATTAAATTCAAGCAAACATAAATTCTTAATGTGTTAACTGCAGCAGACATGTAATGCAATATGTAACAGTGCAGAAAAGATTATTCTTATTTAATTATGAGCAGAGCAACAACAGCAGCATTCAATGGAAGCTGTCAGCACATAAACAATGCAACATGGAAGTACTCCAAGAATTACCTGGATATGTAAGTTTACAAGCCAGTTTCAAAACTTTTACGTAATAGCTTACTTCATAATTTGAAGTTATACTCAGCACTAATAGTTCCAGCTATGATTGAAGTTTAGAAGCATAGCTGGTTCAACCAGCACCATGGGCCAGTACTATGAACCAGCACCCCATTCCTCAGCTGTTCAAGTGAAGAGCAAGAAATAAAAAAGATGTACACCTCCCCCAGCTCTTCCATTAAAGTGCAAAAAAAAAAAAGCGAACGTTTCTTCTACTGGCACACCAACCAGGTGGCCAGATACATGACTCCTGCCTCAGGCCCTGTTTCTAGGCTCTGCCCCAACCCTTCTTCAGCTTATTTTATTAAAAAAATCTTCTTTTAAACTGTAGCAGTTACAGTTTATACCTTGCCTGCACAGGAACACTGCAGTCATTATGACCACTACCCATCATAACTTGTGAAAGGAGGACCAATAACACAGTGCAGCCAGAAAAAAAAAAGATTTTGCTTGCCATTCTCTGAAATCCACAATGAAACACATCTCTGCAGTTTACAGACTAGCTTTCCAGTCCATTACTGGTGTTTTATGCAGTGGTTGGCCGGGATGCAAGTGGTTGGCCATCTCATCAGTACTTCCACAGAATAATTGTTTCTTTCTCTGTGTTGCCAGCATCATACAAGTGCAAGTAGGAGGGAAAACATTCTCTGTCTATACAGGTTTTTAAAACATTTCCCATCTTCCTGATGAAACAGCCTCATCGATAGCAGTCTGTAGTCTGGCACTCAGTCACTTATACATTCTGTTACGAAGATGCACAATGTGCAACAGTTGCTTCAGTTTAGACAAAGTGCCACTTAAACTCCATCAGAGTATGTGACCACTAAACTTAGCAGCCAGGAGAGTCATACATTTGCATAAAATGCAAAGATTATTTTTCCCCTGTAATCCTCCTTTGCATACCTCTGAACCTCTTAGCTTAAGAAATCTGGGCAAAGACAAAAATAATGGTTGATCAAAAGCCCATAATCAGGGACAGATTTTAATTATTGCTCTTACAAACTTAAGAAAATTGTTAGAATAAAGGATTTTGCTTTGACAGGCATTTTTAAAAGACATGAAGTCTGAAACTAAAATGTCTGCCACTATTTACTGACTTCCCTCCTTAATGGTGTGCTAGAAAACCACAGATTTTATGAGGAATATGCCTAAAATTTGAAAATATAAGGCAAAAATCTGGAATTCTGTGAAAATCTGGACAGTTGAGAGGTATGCTCCTTTGGTTCACGGTATGTACACCTGAGTCTTTTCTGTAAAAGAGCATTAGCTTTTCACCTTTCACAGCCTAACCTGAGATTTTGTCCCAATCAGATCTTGGAGTAGTTGCATAAGATGTCCTTTCATGCGGTCCAGCGTGACATTCCTTTCTGTCAGTACTGTATGTTAATGTGACTGTGCCCCATTAATAAACTAGGTACTATGCACGTTTCTACATTTTTATCATCCCATACTTCATTTTTATGACACTGGGGTTAATAAATTCAGGATTATTGTGAAGCATGCAATGCCCCATCTTTCATCTATATAGTTTATCAGTTTAATGTCCACCTGTGTAGAATCCCCCAGCACAAGTGATATTTGATTCATTGATACTGTCACTGAAATTAGATTAATCCATTCTGTGGCTGACATTAAATTTGGCCATTCTCATACTATTCCCAAGCATGCCATACCTAGAAGAGTGAAATATAAATTGGGTTATGCATAGACATATGGCTGCACCCACTTTTATAACAAGCAGCTCTGATGGCCCTCAAACACATCCTAGTATGCTATATCCTCAGTATAAAAATGTAATTAAAAGATTGATTTATGACATGCCCAAGGATATGACAAAATGTACTTCTCATTGTTATGTACTATGGATACCAGTGTCATATCAGGAGCAGGCCATGGTTACAGTCACACCTATGTCACATATGGCAAACAGTGTTTATGCATGGATGAAAAATGGTGGTATTTTAGCACAGAAAATGAAAAAGGTCCTGAGCACCATGAATGTGTCATTTCTACAAATAATGTCATCAGACCCAGAAATTACTTTATCAAAGATGACAGAGCAAATGGGATGGAGCTTTTGTAATTTTGTAGGCATGCATTGTACTAGTTATATCCCTCCTTTTCTCAAGGATGTAACATATTAAGTTTCATTAGACTCTTAATGATGGCACAGAAAGTTTATCAAAATATGGATCTCCTTCTGTTTGTTGAAAACACAGTTTGTCGAGAAACAGAAGGTCAAACCCACTTCAGTGAAAGTGCACTTCATTGGAAGACCACTTTCATGAAAGCCGATTCACCGAAGTACGATACAGTGGGGATAAGGAAATATATCCTTTTCCCCACTGTAGTGCAATTCTGGAGTTAGTATATTTAAGTAGGGGGGTGTGGGGGGGGGGTGCAGTGATTACAGTAGTTTTTTTTTTTTCCGATTCGTTGAATCGGCTTTTGCGAAACTGCACTTTCGATGTAGTGCACTTTTGCAGAAGTGGGGTTTTACTTTTCTTTTTCAAGATTGTGAAATTTCAGTAAAGAAAAGTAGATCCTAAAATACATCTATTAATGTAACAACCTAACAGGTTGTTACCTTAAAAAGTATGCCAATTTACAAGCTGTCATTAAGCGTAGCTTGGGGGTAACAAATGTTTATGATGGGAGGGGTGCAAACCCCCTTTGTTATAGTTTCAATACTACTCACTTTGGAGTTGTGAGGTTGCACAACTCAAAGAAGATGGAAAACGTGAGATTCTTGTTTTTTAAGTGTTTTCCTTTTTTTTGAGTTTGTGTGAACTCACAGGTAATATATATATATATATATATATATATATATATATATATATATATATATATATATATATATATATATATAAAGATTAGGGCTACGGGAGTAGAACTACTACATTTAGGTGTGAAAAGGGTCACAACCACAACAAAAAAAAACAAGCATTTATTTTCTGCAAGTGGTTACAGTTACAATCTGATGCATGTTAAGATATTTTGTCATGTTTTATGAAGATGCAGTGTTTGATAATAGGTTCCTTTCTGTCTTCATTTGGTTGCTGGTACACATCCTACACTGTTATATTTTCCTTTGAAGTATCTGTCTATGTCCTTGTAGCGAATGGGGCCCCAGAACTGCATACAATATACTCATAATGAGATCTGTCCAGGTGTCCAGGTGTAGAGAGTGACAGCAGCTTCCTGTTTTCTTCTAGTGCTTTATTTTCCTGTGATTGTCAATGCCTTCAGCTCCTACTTACTGCATTCTCACACTGCTAGCTTACTGTAAACAACCTGTTATGACTGCTTTAATATCCAGTTCTTCTGTAACATTTTCCTTTATTCTGTGTGTTCTTCCCTTCATTTTTTTATTTCTAAGGTACATTACTTTGCACATAGATGCCAAAGGTTTTAAGTGTTCGAAGGAAGAGATGAAAAACAAATAATGCAATTCGGCTATCCAAAAAGACTAAAATGCTAATGCAGGATAGAGAAAAATCATGGAAAGAATGGCAAAAATATAAAACACCACAATATTTTAAACTTCAGAATGCTTCACAATCATAATAATAAGCAATTAATGAAGCTAAAAGACAGTATTATAACAACTTTCAGAATAATAGTACAGCCATTAAAGAAATCTTGCATCCCGGCCATAAATTCAACCCTAACCCCACTCCCACTTAACGCATCACGTGAAACCACAATACAGTTTCACTTATTTCATAGATAGTATAGCATCTATAAGCAAGGACTCCCCAGCATCTAATTCTAACCCTGCCCAGAAGTCAAGTGTCACCACATCCACTTTCAATTTCTGTCCTTCCCATAGTACTAACATTGCACTTTTAACCTATATAGATACTATCATTAAAGGTAGAGATAAGAGCAAATTAGTCTCCTCCTTATTTCTAGAACTGTCTAAAGCCTTCAACCCAGTTTGTCACATCAAACTTCTACTTCAAATTAAGGTATCAGATGATAATATTAAATCTGACCTGCATACATCAAATTGTAACAGAAAAACTCATAAAAACTAGGGATACTTTATACAGCCAAAAACGTTCTCACTGATGCAACTAAAGCTACACTTGCCAGCACTTATCTCTTCCCCACAATTCTTTATGGTGCTCCCATCCTTACTAATGTTCAGGCATCACAAAAATCAAAACTTGAGCAATGCCATAACAAAGTTGCTAAATTTGTACCAAATACCTCTCTCAGAACCCATCACTGTATAGCACTAAAAAGCCTAAAACTGGTTAGAACTACCCCAACAACTAACCTATACAAAGCTTCTTACCACCTATAAAATTATGTGAATCCATCTGCTTGTCCAACACTAAATAGCAGTTTGCACAACTGTGTTCCTAGTTGGTCATTACTATCCAATGACCAAAAATTCCTACCTGTTCACAATCCTATTAAATCTGCTGGGCATTGTCTGTACTTTTACTATGTTACTAAGGCCTAGAACGCCTTATTTCTATCCATCAGCTCGATACCCTCCCTCCCATCCTTTAAAACCATTCTGAAAGAAGTCCTAGCCAAAAGCTGGCTCAGCTCTTGTTCAACAGCAGCTTAAACTATATCCCCAAGTATGAACAAATACTTGTTCATACCTTATATCTCCTTACGCTTTCTTATTCGCTCACTTCCTTACTTCTATCAATTTCTCTCCCCTGGCTTTCTGTCTAAATATACCGTAAGCCTGCTTTTCTTTCACTTTGCATTGCAATTCATTTTATATCAACTTACCTTTAATTTCTCTATAAATTGGCTACAATTTCTCTAAGTATTAAATTACTGTCATGTATCTATTCTTAACCACTGTTTTCATACTATGTCTAATTTGCTATAATTATTTAAATTGTATTTGTTTTTGTATTATTTTTAAATAGTATAAAATTATTGTTCTTAAAATGTTTTGTAATACTTTGGAGCTTTTTTCCCCAGGCATCCTCTGAAAATGGGCCCCTAACCACTCTGGGTTCCAGTAATCAAATGTCAATAAATAAATAAATATCCCTGTAACCAATAAAACAAATTTTTCATCCATTGCCCTCAGTGGCCACGGTGGTGCAGCAGTTAGCATTGCTGCCTCACAGCAAGAGGTTCTCTGGTTCGATTCTCAGCTAGGGTGCCTTCTGTGTGGAGTCTGCATGTCCTCCCTGTGGTTGCGTGGGTTTGTGCTCCGGTTTCCTCCCACATCCTAAAGACATGCAGTAGGTGGATTGGACACTCTAAATTGGCCCTAGGTGTGAGTGTGTGCATGTGTGTGCCTTCTGTGGAAGGTTGGGTGCAGGGCTGGCAAGTCGACACTGTAAAACTCCACTGCCAATCATGAGCGGACAGATGATCCACTGTGGCAACCCCTGACCAGGAAAAGCCGAAAGAAGAAGAAGCGCTCAGCAAGACACATGTTTAATTGACAGAAGTTTAATTATCGTGGAACTTGATAATCTTGCTAAGTCACATTCCTGATTTGTTTTAATGACAGTTATTGTTTTGAGCAAGATCACTGAAGTTTAGGTAAAGAAAATGTCCCTTACCACTAAGATTGTGCACTCTCAGGGTTGTAGATTGGTTATGCTTATTATGGCAAAATGTGAATCAATGTATTTTTTGGGTGGTTCAGAATTCATCAATGATACAGTTTGCGAGTGCTGGTGCAAGACCATCAGACATTAGAAATCAGGGACTTTTCCCTTTTCCCCATTGTTGTGCAGTCTCAGAGTTGGCACATATAAATAGCAAGGAATATAGGAATATAGGAATTATAGAGGGGCTTTCTTCCCTGCAAAAAAGCTTTTGGGTTTATTTTGTTTTGCTTTTGACTTACAGTGCAGTCAACAGAAAGTGGACAGGAATTTGAGTGTCTGTGTTTTCATATTTAGAAATACAAGGAAATTTCTAGGCTGGGTGTGCTGGGATGCTTGATCGCTGCAAATATTCTCAATTACCATTTTCCCATGAAATTAAATCCTATCTGTTGCTGACTTTATTTTTGGATTATAGTTTGTATGGTGTAATTCATTCCAATGAGGTACTGTTATGCATTACTCCTGTGTTGAGACTGAAATGGGTCCAATGGGATCAGTGGTCTACCCTGATTAACAAATTCAAAGTAAATAAAATAAATCAACCATCTATTACCCCATAGCAAAATTCTGTGATATCAACAAAAGATATATTGTTCCTTCAAACCCCTTTTCAGTGCTACAAGCAAAGACAATAAAAAGAACTGCAAGTAAACTTGTATTACCCTTCTAACTAAAGAGAGCTAGGCTATGTCTATGTCGTTATTCCCTGAGTGCTCAAAACCGAAGTCCTTAGCTTAAATATGGAATCTACGAATGTGCATAAATGCATTTTGTTTTATCTAAAGGAGTCTGACAGTGGCTTTGTCTGGAAAACAGATCAGAATGTTTACTATTTACACCAACCAATGTGGTTAGATCCCTACTGGTTATGAAAACTGCAAGCTAACAGCAGTTAAATACACTATGCAACTTTGTACACAATTTAATTTTTCTTGTTTTGCTTCCAGTTTCTTTTCCTCTTGCTGTTTGATAATGGATTGTTGATACACAATTATTTGCTCCTTTGTGAATATAAATATTTAAGAAAAAGGTTACAAAAGGTTGCACTGCATCTTAGGCTATGGGCATCTTTCAAGTGAATTGTGATTAGATCAAGCTACAATAAATATCTTAAGCACCTGAGAAGTATACAGCCATGCAGTGGATCCCTTAGTTAACAGAATTAAATTAATGCAAGTTTAAAACTTGAAAATCTATTTATTTTGTATAATGTGAATAAAAAATATATAAAGTAGTTGCTTCCCATATGTGAGATTGCAAAATTCCCTCTTACATCTCAAGTGCTTGTTCCTCCAGTCTTGAAAGCTATTATATAAAAAAAGAAACAGGACAGCTCAAAACAAGAATTTTTTGCATAGGGACACCACTCTGAACCCTCTCACTGGGGAGGAAGGAGGAAGTCCCCCACACCCGTGAACTTAAACATGTATCAACTCCATGGTACTACAATATTAGGACTGAGAGCAAGGCCCCCAAAAGAGTACACAGTGGTATTGAACAATCACTTCTTTTACATTATTATGAGTAAGCAAGCGATTTCTGTACTTACATGCTATGAGACGGCACACATATAAGTCAATGTGTAATCCCTCAGTAGCATCTTATAGAATTGTGTAATTTGTTTGAAGCTACTTTTGAACATTTTCTCTATTGCAGTCTTTATATTAGTTATTTACTGTGTTACAGTTCAAATAATTTTCTGAGCTTAACAATTTTCCCTTTATAGGTTCAATGACTCACTTCATTCACTGAATTCAGTAACCTCTTCATTTGTAGTGTGTGTGTGTGTGTGTGTGTGTGTGTGTGTGTGTGTGTGTGTGTGTGTGTGTGTGTGTGTGTGTGTGTGTGTGTGTGTAGACACTGTTGGTGTGTATGATTTTTGAAAATAATTAAAGAACTTTGTTGTACAACAGTAATAGACTCAATGAGTTCTGTACTTGCAAAGTTGCCACCTCCAAATTACACTTTTCATACAAACATAACTTGAGCGTGGGGCAGTCTCTTTTTCCAGCAGTCAGTAAATAGTTATATTAAGAAATGGTACTTTTTCGCTAAACCCCTACCACACGTCTCATCATATTCGTCGAAGACAAGGAAGACTCAAAGGTCTGTGACACACTGAGATGGGTAGACTTTCAGAAGGACCTCCAAAAGATGTACTTGCTACTACAAATTACCGCAAACAGTACTGAAGAGTAGGAAGGACGGAATGTATTCCGCGGTGATTACCCTGTTATTAGTAAATCATTTGCTGTGGTGTGCTATCACACCACTGTATCAGTACAAAGATCGGTGCCACATGTTTTGCTCATTTCTTGTGCGATCCTATTAAGCCAGGTTGTGCTTGCAAACAGTCCACTAGAATCCATGCACTACCCCGGTAAATAAAATTTAAATAAATACTGAACCGCAATCCCATTTAGGGAATGCATGTTCAGGTTTCACCACTTGTTTTTAGATGCCACCAAGTTGTTTGTTGTAACAAAGATGACATTTACACGTAGATTATCTATTTCCATAGGAACATAATCCAAGTACATCTGTCTTGAGGAGATGAATTGTGTGACTTTGGAAAAACTAGGAATTGTTGGATGGTACATGAGATGGGGTATATAATGAGAAACATTTGTTTAAATATTGCATACTGAAAAAAATTGCCAGTGAAATATTTTCATGCACAGAATTATAACCAATGTTATAAACAGTCTTCAGAACGGTCATATGTATCTTTTCTGTGCATTAAAAAAATGTGATGTAATCTTCATTCTCCAGAATAATCATGTAATTCACTTTGAAATAGTAGCAGGTATATGGCGAGACGCATGGTAGGGGTTTAACGGAAAGGTACCTAAGAAATAAATGCCTACTACTTTTTTGTCATTACTTTGTCTTGTTCAGAACATGATGGCATTCTGACTTGCTTTGACTCTGCCTTTATAGTATACCAGCATAGACCTGACTTGACTTAATCAGTTCCATGGTACTTAGCAACATCTTCAGTACACATACAGTTCTGTATCATGTATGACATGTCCCAAGTGTTTTTGTCTGTCTTTATACCCTGCTGATGGATGTTGCAGGGTCTATTCAGTTTCATTTGGATGCTTGTTTTTTTTTTTTTTTTTTTGGGAATAAGTTGCGTTATTGTTCCATTTTTCTATTACTACAGTAGTATACTGTTAGGCAATATTGCATGTGTGCACATGTTGTACATTCCATTCTGTAGGCTGTATATCTGTTTCACTGTTCACTGTTCCTCTTACATGATGGCCAAGACTGATTCAGGATGAGCAATATATAGTGTGTCCAAGAAAAGCAGATTAACTCATGTTTTTTTCCCAATATATTGGCACAGTCATGGGGAATTGTCAATACTCTCTGTGTATTTTGTGGACTTGAAGAAGAACTAT
Source organism: Protopterus annectens (assembly GCF_019279795.1). NCBI lineage: Eukaryota > Metazoa > Chordata > Ceratodontiformes > Protopteridae > Protopterus > Protopterus annectens. Next base: position 1,571,660,799 of record NC_056743.1, read on the forward strand.
GACTGACTGTATGCTTGGAAATGCCTTGTGGGAAGTACTATAACAGTTAAAGGGTCCAGTGCCAATGCTGTGGGCTATTCAGTCCTCATATTTGAATAATATAAGTTGTGTCTGATATCTGTCTTATGCCAGATACATTCAGGTTAGTGATTAGATAGGCAGTTAGTTTAGGTATGTTTTGCCTCCCCTCCTGTTCATGATTTCCAAGGACAGGATATCAAGGCACAGTCAAAGTCTGGACAGTTTTCAGTTTGGAATCATAAGGAATTAATAATCCTTATTATTTAGTGGAATCATAACCAATTAATATGTGACACCCCTGCACTGGCCCAGTAAGGAGCCTCAGTCCTCACCACTGGCAACAGTGAGGGACGTACACAATGGGAGGATGACAAGTACATGCACAGTAAAGTACAATTTCCCTTAAGAGCATACAGAGATCTAAGTCAGTCTGGAGCTGGTTTCTACCTCTTTCTCTAGATCCCCAATAAGACTCCCCACTGGCACAGCTATAGGGTTAAGATCTCAGCCGAGTGGTCAAGCCAAAACCTCCAGCACCCTCTCTGTCCAATCAGTGCTTTGTGTCCCTGTGCCCAAGTAGCTCACATCCGCACACACACACACACACACACACACACACACACACACACACACACACACACACACACACACGCACACCACGCACGCACTCGCACGCACGCACACACACGCACACACACACGCACACACACACGTGCACACACACACACACACACACACACACACACACACACACACACACACACACACACACACACACACACACACACACTTTGAGATTTGATTTATATACAAACACACAGACATTCCTGGGGAAGGCTGGCACAGGTTTACTAGCTATGCCCTCTTCTGCCCATACTATAAGGTGTTTATCACTGCCACCAACTACTACTTATCAGCTACTCTAAAGCCCTTACAAAGGGTGCCCAATCCTACTGTGTAATGTTACTATTATCCAAATGGTAAGTGTGACCAAGAGCAAGGCTATTGCAGTGGCATATACAGTGTCACCAAATACATATGCAAGCACGCTAAGAGCTTAAATATCTCTAAACAAACCAGCCACAATTAAAAGGTTAAATACATTTAATAATAAATAATAAAAGAACAAGACAATACTCACAGTAACTGCAGAGTTCAGAATCACAGGGAATATTTTAAAACAACATTGCAGGACAGCCTCAAATAAATACAGAAAATATCTAAACTAATCTTTACTATATTCATATCTTTATCTAAGATATACCATGCCCTAAATAGCTTGCTTACAGAGCAAGGCAAATGCAGATGATGGATGTTTCTAGGTCCAAGACAAGATACAAAATGCACAGTCTTTCTTTGAGAGAGTTCTTAAATTATTATCAAACATTACTGCTGGGTCAGTTTGGATGACATCACTCTTTGTCATCTGCCTTCAGTTTTCAGGCTAACAGATACTAACAGAATTTTCAACATCTCTGTGTGAGAAGTGCATATTTTTCAGAGGTTTACCCAGAACTGGAAGTCGTAAAACAATTAAACACTTTTACATTTTAAACCTAGTAATTACTTTTCTTTTCAGACAATAGAAAAACGTCTAGCTCTAGACATTGTGCCTATTTCACTGAAACTGAGAGATAACACAATCGTAAAACAATCTCAATTTATTTTCTTGAAGTCTTGGAAGTTAACTCTGTGTGTTCCAACTTCTGCTATTAAAACATACATTTGCACAGGTATATTGTTTATATACATTTCTGTTCTTTTCCAGCAGGGTACACTGTAGACACATTCTTGAAGCTCTGTACATAATATACAGTTCTGTATAAATCATATCAATATTCACAAATCGTTGTTGTGTCCAGATGATGTAATCTAAGAATCATCTTCTCTATATTTTTAAACACCTTTATTAAATTATCATTTAATATATAAGTGTATATATATATATATATATATATATATATATATATATATATATATATATATATATTGGGAGGGTGGCATAATGGCTAAGGTGTTTGCTTTACAAACACAAGGTGCATGGTTTGGGTCTCACAAGGGATAACTGGCTTGGCTTAAAATGGCTCGCAAGGGCAGTTAGCTTAGTACCAAGCTATGAACCTATGAACCTATAAGCAAACAACTGAAAAGAAAACAAACCCGTTTAACATTTCCAATTAAATACAATATACATCAGATATATTTTATTTGCTGCTATCATCAATCCAACATTGTAAACAATTGCTGAATTCCTGCCTTCCTTTAAACCTCACTCCTCCTCTTGAACATTATTATGCATGCATTGTTCCCACAATTTCCATTTACTTCTATGTAGTTTGCTCTTTCCCCTTTCTAAAGATCCTTCTTCCAGTTATTTTATCTCTTTTAGAATATTCAACACCTCAAATATAGTTGTTGTAGACTTTGATTTGTATTTTCTAGTAATTATTTTTTTTGGCAGCCAACATAATTAAACTTTATAAAGCCTTGCTATGTCTAGACAATTCAGAGCCTGTATCCCAGCTCAAAAAAGAATCATTTCCATATTTACAACTAATTTTGCTTACCCAATATTTCTGATAGAGAACTCTGTTGATAACTTTTAAAATTTACTAACTCATTACACTCCCAAAACACATGTTCTTATTTGACTCTTTCTTCTCTATCACACCCCCAACTCTACCTGAGTAAAAAGTTCTTTGAAGTCCACTTGGGGTATAAAAACACCTGTACAAACACTCCCAAGCAAAGATCCTAAACCTTCTGGACTTGGTTGTATACTTGGTAGCCATACATATGTCTTCCCATTGTTTTCTTGTAAATTGCTTTTCCAGTCTCTGTTCCCAATCTTTTCTCACCTCCTCTGTTTGATTCTTATAGTTATCATGAAATATTCCATATGCCCTACTAATTATCCTTTTTTTAAAAACTGCTTCTGCTCTAGATTCAACTAAAAACTCTACCAGAGCTAGTCTTTCACTTAAAATTCCTGTATCCCTTTCTCTTTGCCTATACTCTGATATCAAGCCCTGACAGGGAAGGCAGTCTCTAGCCTGCAATTCAAATGTCATCTTGGTGTCATCCCACTCTATTACCTTTCCTGCTTGAGTTATTTATTCCCAATACCATGGTTCATTTGCCAGGTTTCTCTGGTAAATTTGAGCCCCCTCTTGCCTATCAACTGTACCACTACTGGCAGTCATCTCTATTTACAAAATCTCCTTTCTCCATCCTCATATTGGCTTAGTTCTTAGAATACTTCCTATTATTTTATGAATATTATATTCTGTATGGTTATCATTTTCCTAAATGAGCGACATCCAAAATCCCACTCTGTCTCTCTCTATTATTTGAACTTTTCCCTTGCTTCATCATCCCTTTCCACTTTAAATTATAATTGTATGTTTGTGTTATGTATATGAGCCTTAAGTCTATAGCTGTAAAATGTCGCTTCAAATCAGGTAAACCGAAACCATCTTGTTCTATTATAAGGCTCAGCATATCCGAATTACCTCTTGCCCTTTTTCCCTGACAGATAAATTCCTTCAATTCTTTATTAATTATTGTCCACAACTTCTCCTCGGGTTGATAAAAGTATGCCTGACTAAAGGGAATAAAAACATTTTCACTGCTTGTATCTTGCTATCTATATACATAAATAAGAGTTTCCAGTTTCTCAGTTTTTATATTAGCTTTTGTCTAGTCTCTTCCTACATTAAATCAGTTGTCAATAAATAAATGAATAAATACATAAATACATATCCTTAGCTACCATAACAGAAGCCTTTTTAATAAACACTCCTAAATACTTTATCTTTTCATGTCCCCATAAGTATGGATATTGCTGAACAATTTTATTTATTTATTTTTATTTTATTTTAATTTTACATTTGTTGGCCGGGCTAGTCCAACTGGATACATGTCCATTTTCAGTAGAGGCCCGGGGAGATGAGCTCCAATTACACTAATAAATTCAGAAGATAAAAAATTAATACATTATCAATGGAGATTATCAAGAAGTTGAGTGCAGGATTTACAAAACAATACATTAGTACTAGAAACTTATTTACATAGGTAAGGGTTTGACAATTATGTAGAAGCCAAGGAAAAAAGAACAGAGTCACTAATTAATATGGTAGCTTTGCAGAATAATGCTCAAAAAGTGAGAGAAAAAAAAGCACTAACAAGTTAGTATATATATAAAGTGGAACACATGAGGTCACAGCATATTGATTATTACAGAATACATATTTTGAAGTAGTTACCAGATGAGACAAGACTAGATATCAGTAAGGAGGCATTACTGTTCCACTACAAGGGTTTTGAGAGGGAGGAAAGCAGTAATGCTGTACAGGGGGAGTGTTAGTCTGGATTAGTACATGGGCATAGCCATTGTGATTTAAGGAATATTTTTAGTTGTCTTTTGAAGAGTGGTAATGATGTAAGTGATGCTAGTTTGCTGGGAAGCCTATTCCAGGTTTTCCCTATAGAATTAGAGAAAAGAGGATCACCTGCTTTGTTGTAGGACTTTTGGATGGTTACTAGTAATATATCTGCTGAGCGAAGGGTAGTAAGTTTTTTGTAGGAGGAGATGAGGCTACAGAGAATGGGAGTATTGCTTGGATGATACAAAATCTTATGGATGATGGTGAGTTGTTGAAATTGTAGCTGGTTTTGCACTTCTAGCCATCCTAGCCATTTGAGATTTTGACAATGGTGGGTACGAAATGGGGAGCCAGTGGCAAATCTGACAGTATTGTTATAGAAGGTTGCTAGTTTGTTAAGATTGCTTTTGGAGAGATTAGTAAAAATGGAGGAGGCATAGAGGAGGGTAGAGATCATATGGGTATGGGCAATGGTAGTTCTAGCTTCAGGGGTAAGGAAAGGTTTTATCCTGTAAAGGGAGCCAAGTTTTCTGTTTACAGTTTTAATAGTTGAGTTAATATGGGAGTCATAGTTCAGGTTGTGGTCAATTATTACACCTAAGAGTTTGGTGATTGGGTCAGGTGATATGACAGTACCATTGTAGGATGTTACCGATATCTATTGGGGAGGATTTTAGTGTTGGTGTAAATAACAACAATTTTTTTTGGCGTTTAGCAGGAGACACCGTTGAAGGAACCATTTTTCTACTAGGTTAAATACAGTTTGGGTTATGCATTGGAGTTTAGATGAAGATGAGGCAGCACAAATTAATGTGGAGTCATCTGCATATTGTATGCAGGTAGCTTGAGGAAGATTTATATTTAGATCATTAATGAACATAGAGAAAAGGAGAGGTCCCAGGATTGAGCCTTGAGGGACACCAAGTGTAATAAGGAGAGGTGAGGATAGGTGATTGTCCTAAAGGACAACTTGCTGTCTATTTTCTAAGTAGGACTTGAACCATTGTAGTGCCTGTGTGTCAAGTGAGAGTAATTTGAGTATGTTTAGAAGCGTCTGATGGTTAACCATATCAAAGGCTTTAGAGAGGTCAGTAAAGAGTGCAGAGGAAAGCATGTTATTACAATGTTTGTTAATGCAGTCAGAGAAGGATAAGAGAGCAGTGGTAGTACTATGGCAGGGCCTAAAACCATGCTGGCAGTCAGCTAGTAGGTTGTTTTGGAGAAGGTGATCAAGTAGGTGCTGGTGGATGCATTTTCCCATAATTTTAGCTAAAGGAGAGAGTAGGGCTATGGGGCAAAAGTTAGAGTGTTCGGATGAGTTACCACCCTTGTGAAGTGGGATAATGTGAGAGATTTTCCAGAGAGATGGGATGGAGCCTTCAGAAATGGTTCTATTAATTAGGATGGAAATGGGATAAGCACATACGTTTGCTGCAGTTTGCAGGTATTCAGCTGTTAGGAGATCAGCTGAGGGGGTACATGGTTTAAGTTTGCGGAGTAAGGTGTGGATAAGGGATGTAGGAACTGGTTTTAAATGAAAGGTAGGGGGTATCATAGGTAGTGGGGATGGGAGAGTTGAGCTAGCAGTTGGTAAGGAGTTTGCTAGAGACTGTACGGTTTCAGTAAAAAAGGTATGAAAAGCATCAGCAATCTGGCTGGGACTTTTGAGAAGGAGACCTGATGGAGTTGGTGTCTTGGAATGGCCTGGGTGTAGAAGTCTGTTTATGCCTAACCAGAATGTTTGTGATTTCTGTTGATGCTTTTCCTGGAGTTTAAAGTAGTAGTCTTTTTTATCAAGAAGTATTGATTTTTTAGTGGCATTTAGTGACTCCTGTATTAAGTTTTGATGATCTGTTGGGTTTTTAGAGTTTCTCCATTTAGACCAGATTTTATTTCTCAATAAGATTTTCTGCCTAGTGTCTTTAGTGAACCATGGAGCTGCTTTACTTCTAGTTCTTATGGAGCGGGTAGGGGCATGGTATTCCAGGACTTGCAAAAATTTAGTGTTAAAATAGATTACTGCTTCCTCAAGAGGGAGTTGCTTTAAGGGTGACCAGTCACAGGCTTGAAGCTCTGCTTCAAAACTTACTGGATTAAAATCTTTTTTGTTCCTGGCAGTTTTAAACATAGTTTGGTTGGGAATGCAGGTTTTGTGTCTGATTATATAAGTAAGGGAATGGTCACTAATATCATCCAGAAGGGTACCTGCTTTATAAGAGAGAGGATGGCTATTTACTAAGATCCAGTCTAAGATACTTTCTTTGCTACTGGGTTTATGAATTTGGGTTGGGGTGGTAATTGTTTGGGAAAAGCCATAAAGGTTAATATGGGTTGTAGGTTTGGATGAAGTGCAGTTATTCCAATCTATATTAAAATCACCTAGTTCAATGGTTTCTTGTGGGAAGGATCTAGAAAGCCAGCAGAGGATATTTTCTAGGATGTTAATGTTATTGCCTAGAGGTATGTAGGAGCATATAATGTATATGGATTTACTGGCATTGATCTGAAGTTTAGAAATAAGGATTTCAGCATTATTATCTAAAAGTAGTTGTACATCTAAAGAAGTAATTTGTAACCCCGATTTGTACAGAATTGCTACCCCTCCACCCTTTTTGGTTGTTCGGTCTAATCTTAAGATGTTATAGCCTGATGGAATGATTTCATTGTCCTTTGTTACTAGTTTGAGCCATGTCTCCATTATTCATAAGATATCAAATTAATGTATGTCTAGTAGAGCTTGTAGTTGGCTAATTTTATTGTTTAAGCTCCGTATGTTAAGATATGCTTTGAGCAGAGAAATAGGGGTGCTAGTGGGGGTGAATGGGGTGTTGGTTTGGAGTAGGTAGGGGTTTATAGGGTGTTATTCTTTGGTCCTGGGTTGGGATGAATGTCACCATGAAGTAAAGGGTGTTGTTTCAGACTATGAGTAACCCTCAAGAGTTTACAGAAAATGTTTTGTGACTTCCTGGCTTGGAGGTAAGTAATATGGGTTACCCTGTGAAACTTAGGTACAAGGTAGGTTGAGGTAGATGTTATGGCTTTGGATGTGCAGCTGACTTAGTAGTAATGTTTGCTTTAAGGGATGGTGGGACCTAGTATAGTGTAAATGTTCATATAAGGTAAGAATATAGGGTACAGATAGAATGGGCAATAGGGGAAGTGAGAGAAATAGGTTAGTAAGTTTTGGTTTGTAGGTTAAGGGCATAGTAGTGGAGAAGATAGAATTAGGGTTAAATTGGTGGGCCAGATAAGGAGTTTGTTTGGAATGAGATAGTATTTCAGGGGAAGTAGAGTGCTTAGCCGTCTGACAAATGGGTGTGTGAAAGTTAATGTGTAAAGTGAGTATGAATGTTATTGGCTAACAAGGGAAGGGGTGTGGCCTGGGAAGTATAAATGTAGGAGCACTGGGGGTGGGTGGGATTTGGGGGTAGGGTTGGGGAGCGGAGTGAACCCACAGGGAGAACAGAGTGGGCTAGAGCAGGTGAAGGAAGATTCTGCAGAAACAATCTGTGTGTAGCAGAATTCCTGAGGCACTCGTGGTGTTAGCAGGTGAGTAGGGAGTGATAATGCAACTATGTGGGAGTTCAGGGATAGTAGAGTGAAAAATGAGAAGAGTATAGCTGGATGGAGGGGAAAAAGCACTGAAGAGTAGTGTAATACAGCAGGAAGATTGGAAAGATAGTCAGTGATAAAGTATGAGAAGAAAGTGGGGTAAAGGATGCAGCAACAGCCTTGGTTAGAGTGCCACCTAGTGGGCAAAGAGTAAAGTACAGTAATAGGTAGCTATGGCAGAGATAGCTGGTAGAGATGGCTTTGATAGTAGTCAAAGGAGAGAAGGTCAGTATTAAAGGTGTAGGGAGGGGTATGGCTGCTGGATTCCTGGCTCGGTCAGTAAATTACATACAAGACTAGGTAATTACAAAAAAGGTCAGCTTAGCGTTTAGGTTTAGGGAAGAACATACTTTCGTATTCACTTTGGAAACTGGAAGTTTGTTCTAGGTGGCAGGTTTCTTTGAGCTGACTCTGGAGAATCAGAAATTAAATGGAAGGGGCCCTTAAAGACCAGGTAGGTAGGTTGCAAAATCTTAGTGCAGGAGAGGAGGTAGAAAGCTATGAAGGTTAGAGAGAGAAAACAAAAGTATAATTAAGTGTTAATGCAGCAGGGATATCAAATTTGCTCAATAACATTCAGGGTGAAGACATAGATTATTACAGTGATAATGAGTATCTTGGATGCATACACTTTTTGAGAATATGAAAATGTTACATTTCGGAGCTAGCACCTGACGTACAACTCTGTCCCTTTAAAACATTTAATTGTATTTAGAGAGCTGCGGTGGCATAGGTTCATAGGTAGGTACTAGGCTATTGGCCCAAGGGCCTATGTAAGCCTAACCAACAAGGTTCCCTGGCTTACGCCACCCAAGAAAGTTATTTTTCTGTGCCACTGTCGAGCAGAGACACAGAAGTGATCCCCGGGGTGTATTTCCTATTTTCCATCCACTCATCAAGATTTTTCTTGAAGAGTGCTAATGAAGAACTTTGCTTGACATAGATGGGTAGCCTGCTCCAGACTATGGGAAGTCTCTGGGACAGGAATCTATCCCTCCAGCATGTCCTGTTTATTGTGGTGACAAGGTTTAGGTCCCTAGAGCATGTAGCTCAGAGGGATTGGGATTTCTTTAGGTGTAGCATGTCCAACAGCTCTGGGTTTTACATAGCTTTATATGTTAGGCAGAGATCACCTCGGAGTAGGCGATATGCTACGGAGTAAAGATGGAGTTTTTTGAGACGGTCAGTGTAGGACATTTGTTTGAGGCCAGTAATCCTCTTAGTAAGGTACTTCTTTGGCCTTTCCAGCTGCTGCAGATTTCTTGTGAGGTACATTCCAAAAGGGGCATTGTACTCTATAATGGGTCTAATGAGTGTCGTGTAGAGGGGAACAATGACCTCTTTTTCCTGGATGAGAACCCTTTTATGATGAGGTGTGCCATGTAGAAGGACTTCCTGACTACTGTGGTGATGTGACTATCAAAGGAGAGATTACTGTCCACCTGGGTCCCAAGGTCTCTTATCACACATTTGGTGTTAAGTAGATTGTTGCCTATGTGGTAGTTCATGGGTACAGAGTTTTTACCAAAGGAGATGACACTGCACTTTTTGGCATTGAGCTCGAGGCCATGGCTCTGACACCAGGCACCTGTCTCAGCGAGGCCCTTCTGTAGGATGTCAACATCATTTGGGGACTTGGCTATGGCTCCTAGTTTGCAGTCATCTGCGAATGTTGTTAGCCAGAGGCCTTCTGTGTTAGCTTGTACTTCAGAGAAGTAGATACCAAACAGGAGAGGTCCCAGGACTGAACCCTGTGGTACTCCACTTGTCACTGGTTTGAGGTCAGATTTGGAGCCTGCAACTTTTACAGCGTGGGTTCTGTCAGTGAGCCATTTGGCAACCCATCTTGTGATGTATGGATTTATACCTAGTTTAGTGAGTTTAGCTATAATTCCAGAATGGGGGATGGTGTTGAAAGCCTTGGTGAGGTCAAGATAGGCTGTGTGAACCACCTTACCCTCATCTACGGCTTTGGTGACTGCCTCAAAGAAGTCAATCAGGTTCAGGAGGCATGCTCTGCCTTTCACAAACCCGAACTGGGTGGGATCCAGAGTTTGGAGGTTACCAATGTGTTTGTTTATGAGTTCCATGATGATACGTTACATGGCCTTGCAGACCAGGCTCGTCAGGATAATAGGGTGATAGTTCCCGGGATCAGTGGTGGCTCCCCCTTTGTGGAGTGGGATAACTGTTGATGTGCACCATTCAGTGAGCACAAAGCCTGATGCAAGGCTATTATTGAACATTGTGCTTAGGTGGGTAGCCAGTTCATTCTGAAGTTCATGTAAAACGCAGCCTGGGATGTTGTCCGGTCCCATGGATGCTGTGTTTTTGGCTTTAGAGAGTGCATCTTTTACCTGCGTAGTTGTGATTACAGGGACTCTGCATTCTTCTTGTATAGATATGGACCCTTTAGGGGGTGGGGGGTAAAGATAGCACTGAACCTATCTGCCAGGATGTTGGCAATATGAGATGGTTCTGTAATTTTTGTGCCGTTGTGCTGTAACTCAGACCAGATCTGGGTGTTGCCATTGAGATTCTTGACATAGCTATAGAATGCTTTGTGGTTGTCCTTAGAATTAGTGGCAATTTTGTTTTCATAGCTAGTTTTGAAATATCTTATAAGGGATCTCAGCTTCTTACTGAGGCTGACCAGGGAGCTCCTCCACTCATGGGATTTTACTCTCTTTTGCAACAGTTTCTTCCTTCTGTTGTACAGTTTGTTTATGCAGAGGACCACCAGATTGGCTTCCTTTTTTTGCAGGATAGCATCTTGGTTCTGTTTGGGATAGCATGATCCATGCACTTATGTAAGTGCGTATAGAGTGCATTTGTGTAGGATTCAGCAGTTGTAACTGTATTGTCCATCTGCATGGGTGTCATGAAGTTCACCACTTCTGTCTTAAGAAGCATGAAGTTGGCTTTGGAGACATTTTTACCATGGTTTTCTTAATGGGGGGTGGGGGGTGGGGTGAGATGTGGATATCAAGGGTGATTAGCTTATAGTCGGATTGGACCAACAAGGAGTTGACTTCCTGTGTGGAACACTGGTCATTCATGTTGGTAATGACTAGGTCTAGGATATTGTTGCCCCTGGTAGGGGTGTGGATAAGTTGATCCAGGGCATTGGAGTTTATGAATTCCAAAAAGCATTGAGCTAAGGAGTTGGTACATGAGTAGTTTTCCCAGTTAATGGTGGTCGCCCATTATTAGGGTATTTGGTTGAACCCTAATATTTTCCAGTACATCAAGAAAAGAGGAGTGGGAATCCTGGGGCATGGTGGGGGATCTGTAGCAAGTTACAATTTGGATTGCAGTTTTGTCCAGAGTCAGTTGCACTTGGATAACCTCAGATGCATTATGCTGAGCAACTAGCCTGGAGGTGTGGATATCCTTAATGAATATGGACACACCTCCACTTTTGGTGTTTCGGCCCAGGTTACATGGCCGAAAAGTGTGATATGAGTTATAGCCTGGTAGTGCAGGGATGCTCTCTGGAGCCTTGAACCAGGTCTCAGTCACTGCACAGATATCGTTGTTCTCCATTTTAAGGAGTGCCTCGAGTGAGTGCTTTTTGAGATTTAGACTTCTAGCATTGAGTAGCATTACCCTCAGTTTTTGCTTGCCTGTTCCTGTTACGGTGGTGAATTTGTCATTTGAACCTTGCCTAAAAAAGGCACTATAGGGGCAGCAAGAGCCTTAGCCAGTGTCTGGAATCCCAGGGGCGACAGGTGCAGGCCATCTCTGGCAAAGCATTGTGGTCTGTCGACCATGTCATCCCAAGCAGACAGATACTGGATCCCCTTAGAATGACACCAAAAGCTTAGCCAATTGTTGAAGTCAATCATTTTGTCCTTGTACTGCAGTATCATTCTGGGCAATGGCAGAATGCTACTCAGGGCTAGGGTCATACCTGCCTGGGCTACAAGATCGGAGAGCTCTTCCATATCTCTTTCCATATAGTCCAGGGAGGTACGTCTCAGGTCATTCACACCAACATGGACAATCACAGAGTCATATTTGTACTTGTTGTGGAGTGACCTGAGTGCATGGGTTATGTGGTGGATCCTGGCACCTGACAGACAGCTGACAGTAACCTTCTCCTTGTTTAGCCTGGTGAGTGGGACATCAGTGTGCCTGACTATAGAGTCACCTATGACTAGTGTGTTGGGTACGTTTTTTTGCCTTATTGGCTATGGTTGAGTGGCACACTGAGTCTGTGGGTTATGTGGGTTGTTTTGGGGGTTGGAGGTTGCTTGCGTTTCTGCTTTGGAGGTCTCTGTTGCTTAGACAGATTATTATTGAGAGCCTCTGTGAATGTTTTTGTGTTACTATGTGTGGATTTTGGTGGTGTAGATTTAGCGAGACTATGTGATGAGTGTGGTGTGGTGCAAATGTTTACCTTCTCATGACTGTCAAGTTCAGTCTTGGTTGGAGAGAGCTTTACCTCCAATTTGGCTAGATAAGTGCATCTCTCACAGGTTGTAGTGTTGGGTGGTAGGAGGAGAGGGTTGTCTGTGTACATGAGGCAATTTCTGTATTGCCTCAAGATGCCCAGATTCATCAGATAGACAGGAGAGAACACTGGGAGTTGACCCTTGGACATGCCTGAATAAAAAACAATTTTCCCCTAGATAAGTGAGAAAAGTAAGTACAAAAACTGTTTTCCTCTAGGTAATGAAGAAGGTTGAGTGCTACAGTAATTAGTAGCTTATTTAGTGCTTACAAGTTCTGAACAAGTGCTGAACACAAATAAGCAAATTTAAGTGCTAAAACTAAGAATCTGTATTTGCACTAGACGAGTTACAAGACAGAAACAAGTGCAAATGCAGGCTTTCAAATCAGAAAGTTGAGAGAGATGGAAAAGATTGCCCAAATGGCCAATAACTACAGTTTCTGGTCCAGAACCACTCATTATGTGGTAGACAAGTTACCTACTGCTTATCACTCCCACTGACAAGCTAGAAGGCTTCCCTCCAACACACAAAGACATTGGGGGCTCAGAAGATTACATACAGTCCTGGATACAGCAAATCTGTATCTGGACTACATTAGTTATAGGAAAGGTGGAAAGTTAGGAAACAGGATTTCAGTATTTTTTTTTTTTTTACAGAAATGTAGCTAAAACAGCAGTAAAAACAATTCACATGCAGTGCAAGCTAGCACACTTGATTATGTAGCAATATTAGACCAAACACAGTTTAAAAAAATGCAATTAAATTAAAAAGGACTAAAAGCAAGTGCAGAAGGAGTTTATTAGGTAGAATGTGGTAAAGAGATGGGACTGGGGGAGTGTCCCAGATCAAATCTACAGTGGGGCAGGCAACTGCAAAAGCCACCAAATTTAAACTATGAGCCAGAAATAGGGAGGGTGGGTGGGGCAAAACACTTTCAGCAGAGATCTGAAAAACTTTAAGTAACAATTAACAGTGCAAACTCTAAAACCAAAAAATATATTACCCGACATTACTCATATAATCTATTAAACCATCTTAGCTATCTAAGAGAATTTCCCTTTTCTCTCTCCTTACCCTACTTCAATTAATTTCTTCTACTCCTTTATAGTAGCTCTAGCTTCCAAACTGTAACCTCCGTTCTCAGCCTCTGCTGCTTTCTACCTAACCTGCCCTTCTCTTATCTCATTCTTCCTCTCTCTCTTTATAAATGATCTTCCTTTACCTTTTTTCCTCTTCTTATACCATCATTTCTCTTATATGTTTATTTTTTTCTCCCTTTATAGTTTCCTTCCTCGTCCCACGTTGTTGTTGACTTTCTCTTATCCAAATATAACCTTACTTTGAACCTTTTTCATTATGGAACCTATTTGTAATTGTCTTTTTATTTTTGTTAAATTGCTTAATATCTCTGCAAATATTACATTACTCAGACCATTATCTTAAATATGTAACCTATGTGTATTTTTCTTTTGATTTTGTTAATTGCTAAATATTACTGTATACTGCATTTTAAATGTTTATCTGCTTGGAGCTTTTCTCCCTGGGCCTCCGCTGAAAATGGATATGTATCCAGTCGGACTTTCCCAGTTAACAAATGTAAAATAAAAATAAAATAAATAAATATACTTAGCTGTGTATATTTCGAAATAGATTGCAGAACACAGGTTCCAGCAACAAGCAGTTCTATGCAGGGATATGAGAATGATGGGATTCTGTTAGTTTCCCACTGGAAACAGTTATGAGAAAACAAAGCAAGTAACAAATCTTAGTCAGTGCTATAGTACAGTGATCTAGTAGGCAAGTAGTGAAATGCAACAAGCCCAATTTCACATACCCTATGAAGCCATACTGAAAATAAGCAACACAATTTAGGCAGATATTCAAAAAGACAAGGTGCAAGTAATGGCCACTAGAAATTATTTCTCCCACTAAGAGCTTTGCTGTCTGCTCTAAGCCCAAACTGCCTGCTCACTTTACAAATGGGACGTTTAGTCCAGTGTATGACTTAGTCTAATTCTACAGAATCCCAGAGTGGTCAAGGTTGAAATAATAGGCTTACTACTTTTCATCTACAGTTGGTTCAATTAATAGGCTTATTGGGTTCAATTACTAGGCATAATACTTTTCTGCCAGGTGGGTTTTACCTGGGTTTTACCTGTTTCCCCTTGTAGGAAGGTAACAGTGCATCGGCCATAATATTTCCCATAGTTTCACAATGAGAGTACAAAACTAGGATGCAAACAATAAAAACAGAAATAAAAGTGCGAGCTCCAAGACGACCGCTTAATTAGGTGCTCCTGGTTATAAAACAGACAGAAAATGCCCCTATGCAGAGAATAAACCACCCCCAACAATAGTACAGCCAGACCTTTAGAACACACTATAAGCCAATTGCTACAAACGACAAGCTAATTTTAACATTTAGTAACATTTACCGACCAGAAAGCAAGGTATTCACAGAAAAACACCTACAAAGTAATTCAGTTGCTGATAAAGAGTTATCAGTAAACATCTGACCAAGTGCTATCACTCTAAAATATAGTACACAGTTTCGAGGTACCAGAAGGCTATTACACCACATAGAATACAGCTGGGTTCAAATATACAGTTAATTTACCCATGCTTAATGCCAATATTTAGCAGTAACTCCACTAAAAAGCCAAAACAGAAGATCTGTATTCTGCTGACACTGAGAAAAATGTGGCGTTCCCAAAACAAGCAGAGTGACGTGCTAAACACCCACGTGGGAGGCACTTAATCCAGATTGCCATTTAGTATGCACGTAACCATAAGCAGTTGTTGCAGATACACATAATACAAATCTTTTCACTTAATATTGTAGGCAGGATAGAACAATTCACCAAATATCAGCTTGGACAACTTTTAACAACCACTTTTTTTTAAAATAAACATTAATGTAACTTATAGTAGAAGAGTTCCTCCGGGGCCAGGGCAAAAGCAGGAAATATAAAGATGGTGCCACGTAGGGCTTCCCAACTAAATGCTTTTTGGGGAGGATATGAGGTAGGGAAGAGGAAGAGATGGGGAAAGGGGTGGGCAGGTAGAATCAGGGAGAGGCACATAATGTAGGTACATAATTTATGGCTATAGTCTTTGTTTTATCTTCATTCATTTCATATTCCAAAAAGACTTGAAACTGTCTCAAAATGTTCCACAACACTTAGATGTCTTTTTCTGGATTTATCAGGTATAAAATAATATCATCTGTAAATAAAGCCAACTTTTCTTAATTACCATACCCATTATATCCTTGTATTTATGAGTACCTTATTTTCTTTGCTAATGTATCTAAATATAAAACAAATAATAAATGGGAAAGAAGACACCCATGTCTTGTTCCTCTGTTCAAACACAATTTATCTGAGAGGAATTCTCCTAAGTTAATTCTTGCTTCCAATCCTTCATACATCCTTCTAATTAATCTTATTATTGTATCACAGAATGCAAATACTTCAGATGCGCTACTCATAAAATCCCAGCTTACTCTGTCACTACCTTCTCTGCATCAAGACCCACCAGCAACAGAGGTATTTTCTTATATTCTGCTTCTCTCTGGATCATTATCTTTCTATTAATATTGTCAGTTGTTTGCCTCCCTAACACAAAACCACACTGATCCATATTTATCAGTTTTGGCAACACCTTTGTCATTATTTTAGTTAGTATACACACAAACCTTTTATAACTGTGGTTTAAGATGTTTAAAACTGAAAATGGTCTGTATGTAGCTGGGTTTAGGGGTCTTTGTCATCTTTAGGTAACACAGCCACCACAGCTTTTTTCCAATCTTACAGATCTTTTTCACTTTCTTCCCTCTAAATTTCAAAACTTCCACAGGAATGCCACCTGTTCCTGGAGACTTTCCTGAAGACTGATTATACATCATTGTTTTATCTCATCACAGCCTACTTCAACTGTTAGTTGTAACACTGGCGTAATTAAGTATTCCATAAATATTTCCATTTGTACTCTTTCTTGATTTCTGTATTTCTCTGCTTTATACAGATTTTCATAAACTTTCTGTAACATCTCTAAAACTTCTGCAGCTTCTACAGGATCTCTGCTTATTTTTCTTGTCATAGGTTCTCTACATTTGGCAACAACCCTTTCAACGTTTTGCTGCCTAAGTAGCTGTGCTAAAATTTTTGTGCTCTGCAGTTGTAATCAAAAAATGTTTCTCAACTGTAGTATTTCTAAACTCATGCATATTATCCAGATACTCTCTTGTGTTCTCTTTAGCACTCTGCATTTAATCCCCCTATTGTTCTGTGAGATAACCCTAATTCTGAAATACCCTCTAAGCAATTTCTATTACTTTTTAACCATATCTCTATCTCTTTTATTTTGACTCTATTATTAAACTCATTTTTATCCCAGTCACTAGCTATAACTTTCTAGCTTTCCTAATAATTGTCAAATAATTTCCACTACCCATTCCTTAAATTGCTGTCTTTCTAACAGGTAGATGGGAAAGCACCAGTTCTAGCCCAGTTATTGTACCTTGGGAATAATATATTCTCTCCAAGTTCCTACTACTGAATTCAAATCTTCCATACCAAATATTTTCATAAATTTCATCAGTAATCTAACCTCTCTTGTTATATTGTTCCTTCTAGGTCCCCCTGATATATCCTCACTATGGCAAACCAAATTCCAGTCCCCACTATAAATAATATTTCCTGCTGAACGCTACTTATTTCTTCTAAACATTTCTTAAGCCCCATAAGAACAGATTTTGGTGGGATATAAATATATGCCAGCATAATCTTTCTTCCTTGCTAGTAGCCCCTTACTACCACAGATCTACTATTTTGTCCTTTTTCCTCATCTAGCACTATCTCTTTAGTGATTAGTATAATTACTCCCCTTTTACTCTACCCGTGATATTTTGCTGAATATCCATTCTGAAATCCTTTCTTTGTCAAATTCACATGCTCATTTCTTTCCAAATGTATCTCATGCAGGATTTGTATTTGAACTCTGCATTTCTTAATACAGTTCAGTACTCTTTCCTTTTAATCTATACCTGTAAGTTCATTCACATTCTAGGATAATATGAACAACATAGCTACAATGATAAAAAGCTATTGTTCCCACCTAATATACATGATAGTTTTTTGAATGTGTATTTCCAGCTTTTGTGTTACATGCATATACTAATGTGTGGCAGGCTAATCTTTTGTACAGATGTTTTTTCTCATCTCCATTTGAACCTATGTCACATTTTCAAGACTTTTTCTTTTAATGAAAACCCTCAAACAAAAAATTAAATGCAAAATACTCTCATACCCTATTAATTTTGAACAAACACATAACATTTTTTACATCTTCAAAACATTAAGTTTAACCCTCCAGAAGGGAGCAATTGTCCCAAATTGATGGCTGCATTTACAGGAATTATCTAACCTAAAATTAGGGTTACTCATGCTAAAGCACGTACTACAGGCTCTGCTCCCACTTACACTGATTGCTTTTCTTATCTCTCTTCCCCTGCTAGATATGAAAAACAGCTTGTGTGTGTTCAGAAAACATTAACTTTCAGCATTAAGTAAAAGTGCACTGGCTGTTTTAAAAAATAAATTGTTCACTATTATATTAACTGAATTAAATTATTAAGGCTGCTAGGGAGGTTGTTACCACTCATTCACTTTCCATAATTTCAGATTTAATTATTTTTACTGAACTACTGGTCATTGTACTTTTATATTTTGCAGTTCCTTCAACAAAGAATATTCAGAATTCTCAAGATTAACAGCTTGCACGTGCAAACAGCTTGTCTCCATGGAAATGTACTCAACAATGAGTATTTGTAAATTTAACTAAGAAAAGAATGCATAGCTGCCCTCAGATGCAGACATCTCGACTCCACTGGACATTTGCTAGTGGAAAACAAGCAAGCAAATAGCTTTTCAGTTGTAAGAAGCCTAGCATGTTCATGGCTTTCATCATTTTGCCTTTTTTTAAAGACTACATGCTTAGAAAAACACCTGTTTACAGTTTAAGACAAACATAGTAATCTAGACATTCACCCTTGTAAAATAAAGAGAGAATATCCTAATTCTACATGTAATATAATCAGTGCATTTTTACACTCCCCCATCCCAGTGGCCCAGGATCACAGCATATAAACATTAAACATGATTTTGTCAAGCCTGTTTCTCTCTTGTTATGCTATAAAAACTATAGTTCCATACAACTAAAAAAGTACTTGCTTTCTTTAATATCTTTAACACATACAACAGTCACTGAAAAGACTCACCACCAAATTAAAAATACCCTGACTACACACTACACAAGACTGTTTTAATATTTATAACACACAGTTTATATCATGAAATGTTTTACACAAATACTAATAAGAACAAAAATTGTTTTACTTATAGTTACCTCTCCCCATTTTAGTCTCCTTCTAAACCTCAATGATATAAAGTAGGGTATATGCTTTACAGTCCCACCCACAATTTTTACAAAGTCAATAAAACTCCAGTGGGTTTCTATGAATCTTACCATCAGAAGACTAAGAAGCAGAGTCCCCTTCTGCTTGCTGACTCACTTTTTGTTGGATAAACGTTTAGTTACTCCTTAGTCTTTCTTTGTCAAAAAATGACTTTGATACTCCAGAAAAAAAAAAACACTTTGAAGAGAGCTGGATACAGCAGATTGAATCTCATACCTGCCTCTCAACATTTCTTGCTTGCTGGGATAAAATTGTTCCCTTCTGCATGGTGTACGGTGAATAATCATTTTCTACAAACATTCTGCTGTCTCCAATTTTTAATACTTTGCCCTTCTGCCACAATTTTGTCAGGATCAACTCATTCTGCTGGCATGATTATATTTTTACTAATATAGATCTTGGCTGCTTTCTTATGACAAGGTATGGATCATAGACACAATGTGCCCTTTCATTTAACAAATTCTGCTGTAGAACACCAGTCCACTTGTTTATTTGTGCTTTCATAAAATGAATACATTCTGTTCCTTCCAGTTTCCCTGGTACATCAGAAAATTTCAGGGCTTCTCTGCCTACTCTGTCTTCAAAACCTATTATTTTTGAAGCAGTTCTTCTTGAGAAACCTCATATTCAGATAGTCTTTCTTCATGTCAACCACTGATTTTTGCAGTTTTATTAGTTCATCTGAATGGCTAGTTAAAGCGTCTTCTATTTTTTTAGCCTTTTGTTGTTTGAATTGATATATTCCTTCAATGTTTCATTTATGTTAGTCACATCTGAGTACATTTGATTTACTATTTCCTCTAAATTGCTGGAAGCCATCTCTTGAACCAAAGCTGAATTTTGAATTGCTTTTTGCTAAACAGATACAGAATCCCTCCATTACAGTGTTTTCTCTTTACCTTTTCCAGTTGATTTTCTTTCAGCTTTCCAAATTTGTTCTTTGCTGGCATCCAGGTAGGTATTTACTAGCCAGTTACTGAATTTTACCAAAAAAATTTCTCAATGACACGCCTTTATCTCAGTTTTTTTTTTTTTTTTTACTCTGGGAGAGCTAAAGTTATGCTGTTGATCCATGTGCAAGCATTTGGAAGTCCCCATTGCTTATCTGTATTGAGAGTAGCCAGCTGAGTGGTTTGGTAACATATACAGTTCCAGTGTAAGAACACCTTGAAGTAGCTCCATAAAGATGTTGGCACGATTATATCTCTTAGGTTACCTTGAAACCATGGGGATTCTCCAGGATGAGATGAAGACTGCTACTTTGGATAGGGAAGTCTGGGTTACTCTGTTTAGCTCACTACCAATGTAATCCTCATCAGAACAGGCAATTAGAAAATTATATATTTTTTTCTCATTTCCCATTCCCCTTGCAATTTGCAATATGGTGGTCACTTCCCTGCTGTTTTGTCAAACTGGAATATATGTTTTGTACTACTTATTATGCCAAAATCTCTCATACTGTTCTTATATTGTTTCATTCCTTCTTGTCTGCATTTATATTTATTGCCAGCATTTGGAAATTATCAACTCTGTGCAACAAATTTCAGCTGTACATTTTGTGGACATTATTATGTTGTTTTATGACACATTTCACATTCACATTCTTTCCTTTCACACCCTGCACTCTTTTGAATAGGAGTCCAACAGATTTGTGTGATAGATTATTACATTTTGACTAACCCAGAGACTTCTTAATGGAACAATTCATTTTTCTCTGAAAATTAATCTATTCCCAAGACAGCGGACTTGAGCAGCACTCAGATTTCTGCTGGTAAAATAAATCTAGAAATGGATCAGAGCAGCAAAAAGGCCAGCTTGTACAGTAGAAGGGATGGGCCAATTATATCAATGTCAGTGTTCCTTGGAGAATTTGACAAGTATAGTACCAGTATAGCTCTGGAAGAGATTCAATGAACAGATAGTTTTCATATACTCGGGAGACGGGGTGCACAGTGATGTCACTGCATATCTTTATTCTAGGTGAGAAAAACAATCCAATGGCAAAATCAATATGCTAGAGGCTGTACGCCTAGCTAACAAGGCAACATTTAGTAGGACAGTGGGGTCCACTCCACAGTACTGGCCCACATTCTAGCAAAGAGCAGAATATCATGACTAATATACCAATTCACAGAATGTCAGCAATGCCGAATGACAAAAACCTGGTTTGAGTTGGGAAAGAATTTAAGCATACAGTGCATATGATATATATGCTCTCTCTCTCTATAAGATATTTTGATGTGTGAAATACTACCTGTTGTTTATACATGTCACTGCACTATCATCAGCTAAACAGAACACATTAAGTAGCACAAGTTAGAATATGGAAAGAAATACAAATGAGTCATTTTTGCAGGAGGGTAAGCCACACAGTACGCTAAACTCCAACTCCTTTATTATTCTCACCTGAATTGCATGATATGTGAATGAGCGCAGTGCTCAGAAGCATGGAGTGTGAGTACTGCCTTCATCTCGAAGGTTGTATGAACCTTGGAATGAGAACAGTATGCTAGTGAAGGTATGAAAAGCTGCAGTTTTTCACATTCAGGGATGCAGGTGGGCCTGTTCCATTATAGAAAAATATTAGTGTGCATGAATAGTTTGGTTAAATTGAATTGTTTGGTTAAATGTTGAATCTGGTTTCTTATTACCATTTTGCATAGTTGTATTTTGAGCTCTGTATATTGGCCTCACTATTCTGTAATGCAGTTGAACTGTTGGCAGCCAGCTATATGGATCTCAGGCCACAATTACACTTTATGATTGATGAAAAAGTAAAACTGGTGATCCCTATCAGATTATCGAAATTTCAAAACTTTGAAATTCAGATGGTCAGGACCATATGATTGAAGTTTTGAAACTTCAAATGATTTGAGTGTAGGTAGTGGTACAGCATGAAACAGGAAACGTACCCTTTTCTGCAATGTAGTGCGATCTCGGAGTTGGTATATTTAATTAGCAGGGGGTTGGGAACGTAGCCACCCATGGGCCCCTGCAAAATGTTACAAATAGAATTTTTTTTTTATGTTTGACGTTCTGAAACTTAGATCATATGGTCTCAGCTATATGAATTTTGAAGTTTCTGAACTTATCTAACATAGATCGAAAACCAGACATGAGACATGGGGATAAACTACTTTGTCAATCTCTTTCTTGTTACTAATTAATTGTCATAAAAAAGGGAAGTAGTAATAAAACAGGTTTGTTTACATATGAAGTAGCTAATCAATATGTCAGTATTTAGGAATCTAAATTTAGGTTTGAAAGAAAATAAAGAAGCAAATGTTTATAATCTTTACGAGTCATTGCCACTTTTTCTTTCTGTGTTCAAAGTTACTTAATATGTTTAATGTTATTGAATTTATGCATGGATTCGGTATGCTTTTGACATTTATTGTGCAGTGTTGCATTAATAAAATCAATTATTTAGATTTATGTTTGAGAAAACAATGTGGCAATCTACAGCTGTATGTATTTGCAAGAAATAACTTGATGGAAACATGGTGCTACATTCTTCAGCTTGTCAAGTAAAATATGTAATAAACAGTACTCCTAAGGGAGACTATGTAACTGTTAAACGACACTGTGATTCTGACAATATTTTTCTTCAGCAAATGAATGTTCTTTCTGAATTATTTGACAATGAAGATGCTGCAAGAATTTATTAATAAAAAGATATGTGGAACACAAATTGATTTATTCTTTCCTAACATTTTCAGCTAAAGTATTTCTAAATATTTTTGTTGCATTATATTTCTAAACTGAATGCTGTTTTTTTTTGTTATTTCACTGGATATTTTCTGCAGACCACCAGTGAATATGGGCTCTAGGAAAATGCACTTTCCTGCTAAAGAAATTGCAACTAAATAAATAAATAGATAAATGGATAAATTAGGCATATTATGTGACAGAAAGTATAAAGAAGTATTGATGTGGGTAAAGACAAGCAAGCAAGCAGCACCATGCTTACAGTTTCTATAACTAAGTACATGTGATGGGGGAAGCAATGAGTGTTGTGCTTATTGTACAGTGTTTGCCTGTGTAAGTTCAGCATGCAGAAGTGTGCTACAGCATGGAGGACATCTTTTTGTTACTGTAGTCACACTGTAAAGGGGGTAACAGTTCACACATACCATTAATAAAGGCATTGCACACTGCATTTTCACTGTTACTGACATGCCCACCGGACATCACACTGCTAATGTCTGTTATACTGGCTGCTGCCTTTTGGTGCCTTGCGGCCATGGACATTATCTTCCCCTGTGTATTTGGTTACTGAAGCTGTGGACACAGCTGTGTATACTTCTCTTTGCCTACAAGGAATGTGCAACAGCCATATGTTTCTGCAGATGAATGCCAATTCAGCCATGTGTCCCTAACCAAATGTCCATCAGCAAAATATCTTGCTCCCTAGAAGCTTAAACCCATCCTAATATGATGGCAGTAGTGCAGAAAGTTTTACAGGAAGCTACTTCACAGAAGTGGCTACACTTAGTGATAGAGTTAATACTATCAATACAGATATCAATTTTATGGGCTGCTACTGTGCCCCTTCTATGACTCCTAAAGAACACAGCGAGTATCCAAGTAAAGGGCATGGCATAAACATATCCAATAAAAATATTACTAGAGGACTTCAGCTACTGAAACAGAAACTATTCTGACTATTTACATGCTAAAAGCGTTGAGTTCCCCCTCAAAAAAGGCAAAAAGAAATTCTGCAGAAGCTTTCCCCAACCTATATATTTATGAGTAGAATTTACTTGAAACAGTAAAAAAAAACTAACAAAGGGCAATAATATTTATTCTTTGTACTTGTTGATATGGGATCTTCCTGCGTCTCCCCAGAAGTTATTTCCTCTACTACAGATTCAAACCATGGCAATATTGTTACTAATCCTAGACTAAATAAAAAGCTGAACACTACAGAAAAAAATAAATGCTGGGGGTTCCCAAGTATTACTTATAAAACTAATAACACACTAGATAGTTATGGTTGGGGGGAGGGTTATAGTGTAGCTAGGGTGGGGCAAAGGCGTCCTAAAGATTTGCTCAATATGCACACTGTAGAACTAGCAGCAATTTTAAAATAGCAAAACATGTGGTTGCCACCCATTCCATTCTGCACAGGACAGTTCAAAATCTGAGCTCTCTATCCCATATCCTGTAGCTGCCATGAAAGTGATATTAAATGTTCCAGTTTTGAGTCACTTTCTGTATCCTCTCTCTCAGATTGTGACACTTCACTGACTCAGCAAACACACTGAGACACATATACACAGACACAGAGACACACACACACACACACACACACACACACACACACACACACACACACACACACACATGCACACACACATGCACACACGCACACACACACACACACACACACACACACACACACGCACACACACACACACACATACACACACACACACACACACTTACACACACACACATTTATCCACATGCTGGCACATGTATTGCTGCTGTCTCTCTATGTATATTTTTTTCTTTGTAATATAATCTCTACCCATGTCCCTACTTCCACACAGACACACACACACACACATGCACACACACAAAGCACACACACATTCAGCCTCCCAGTCATGACTTAATTTATATTTATTAATCATTCAAAAATTCCATTTGTAACATTCATTCATTCATAAGTTTTTATACAAGCTGAAGCACACAGTCAAACCAACTAGACCAGATATTTTTGATCTATTCCTCATAAAATGTGTAATTTTGTGGATTTTTGTGGCAAATGAGTGAGGATAGAATTCACTAAATAATGACAGGCATTTGAGTTTCAATCTTCAAATCCTTCAGAAAATGCATAGTAACACAAGACCTTTTATTCTAGCAACTTTCTAAGTTTATAAGAACAATATTTAAAATTTGTCCCTATTTTTGGGATTTATCCCCCCATTATTTTTGGCTTTGTCCAGATTTTTTGTGCTAAGAGGTTGAGAGATATGCTACAGAATCTCTCATTTTGCTTGTCAACCTACTTTTTCCTTGCCAAAAATGTTCTTTTCCCTAAACTGGAATATGCTCTTTCTCTGATTATCTTGTACTCAGCACAAAATCTCCAAATACTTTAGAGCATAGAACGTAGCATTTGCAGATTTGCCCTCCTTGCCAACAGTGGACCTCATTATTGTAACCTCCTACGTCATCTAATATGGCTTCACTGAATGTTCACCTAATTTCCTACGTACTCTTATTGACAAAATACTGAACAGTGGCTATTGCATACCTTTGAGTAGGACACTACCCATCCAAGACCAGGTTTGCTCCCTATGAAGTACCCAGGAGAAAGCTATAACACTAAACATAACTCTATATAAAGCAGCTAATGGAGAACATAGGTTCATAGGTGTGTACTAGGCTAATGGCCCTGGAGCCTTTACAAGCCTAGCCCATAGAAGTGCCCTTGCATTGTGCCGCCCGATGTTAGTTCCCAGACAGTGCCTCTATCAAGTAGAGCCACTGGAGTCATCTCCAGGGTGAACTTTTTATTTTCCATCCACTCATCAAGATTTCTCTTGAAGAGGACCAGTGAGGTGCTCTGCTTGACATGTATGGGAAGTCTATTCCAGAGCATGGGCAGTCTCTGGGTTATGAACCTGTCCCTCCAGCATGTTCTGTTGATCGTGGTAATGAGGTTGAGGTCTCTGGAGTGTGTGGTGTGGAGGGATTGGGATTTCTTTAGATGTAGCATTTCTAATAGAGCTGGGTCAGACATGGCTTTGTAAGTCAAGCAGAAATCGCCTCTTAGTAGATGATATGAGACAGACAATAGCTGGAGTTTTTTTAGTCTGTCCATGTAGGACATGTATTTAAGCCCTAGGATCCTCTTTGTGAGGTACTTTTGTGGCCTCTCCAGCTGTTGCAGGTGTCTAGTGAGGTACATGCCAAATGGAGCATTATATTCTATGATTGGTCTAATGAGGGAAGAGTAGAGAGAAATGATGACCTGTTTCTTCCTGGATGCAAAACCCTTGGTAATGAGATGTGCCACATAGAAGTACTTTCTGACCACAGTGTCAATGTGGATTTCGAAGGGGAGGTTGCTGTCAACTTGTGTTCCCAGATCTTTTATAACGCCTTAAGTGTTTAGTGATCTCCCATCGATGTGGTAATTAGTGGGAACTGAGTTTTTCCCAAAGGGGATAATGACACATTTTTTGGCATTAAGCTTAAGGCCATGGTTTCAACACCAGTCATTGGTCTCAGTGAGGAATTTCTGTAGGATGTCTGCATTACTTGGGGAGTTAATAATGGCTTCCAGTCATCTGTGAACTTGGTCAGCCAGAGTCCCTCCATTTTGGCCTGGACTTCTGAGAAGTAGATGCCAAACAGGAGAGGACCCAGGACTGATCCCTGTGGGACTCCACTTGTGACTGATCAGCAGTCTGACTTGGAGTCCGCTACTTTCACACTGTGGGTGCTATCTGTGAGGCAATTTGCAACCCACCTAATGATATAGGGTTGATGCCTAGTTTGGTAAGTTTATCAATAATTCCTGAGTGAGGAATGGTATCAAAGGCCTTGGCCATATCGAGGTAGGCTGTATGAACTGCCTTACCTTCATCCACAGCTCTGGTGACTGACTCAAAGAAGTCAACCAGGTTGAGCAGGCATGATCTACCTTTCACAAAACCAAATTGCGTGGGATCTAGAGTTTGGAGATTCCCTATATCCTTGTTAATTAGGTCCATGATGATGCGCTCCATAGCCTTACATATCAGACTTGTCAGGCTAATGGGTCCATAATTTCCAGGTTCTGTAGTCACTCCTCCTTTATGGAGAGGGATGACTGTAGCAGTGCACCATTCGGTAGGGACAAAGCCTGAGGTGAGGCTGTGAGTGAACGGGGCACACAGATGTGGTGCCAGTTCACTTTATAATTCATGTAGAACACAGCCAGGGATATTGTCGGGTCCCATTGAAGCTGTATTCTTGGCCTTTGTAATAGTTTTTACAAATTGCCTTTTCCTGACTTGGCCTAACATTATGGAATAGACTCTGACTGAATTGAGAGGCCTATAATCTCTCACTGAGTTCAAAAAGGCCTTCTCCAAATACTGAGGTTCGCCTCAGTATTTGCTATCAAACAGCATACTACCTCCAGCTAGACAGTCACTGTGAAATGAATTCTAATAGCATGCTACCTCCAGCATGGCAGTCTTTCCCTGCTTGTTATGCTAAATGCTGGCCTGCTTGTTTCTTGAAATGAATTTTATGTATATACCGTAAATATGGTAAACAACTTTTCTTTTACTATTAACTTTATCTCTGCAATGTTTCTCTGTACATAAAACTCTGTAATAAGGATTATCTGCGACAAGCATATGTCTGTTCCAATATTTTACATTTGTTCTTATGTTTTGTATGCTTCTTGAATATTCACGATATTCATGTTATTTGACTTTATTTTTGTACTCCCTGGGCATGGCTAAGAAGGGGTTTCTGACCAGCCCACCTACCTGATTAACAAATATTAAATAAATAAATATTTAGCCCTCAAGATACTGAGTACCTGGTTTTCATAAAGTCACATAACTATTTTGGAGGAAGATCAATAGTTTTTACAAAATATCAACTATATGCCTGTAAGGGGCATTTCCCGTTTCTAAAAAAAAACATGTTTTTAAATTGTGTTCATCATAGGTCTAAAATGCTTATTAGCTTTCCTTTGTTGTTTGAGAAACTGCTATTCATTGTACTGTGATATCAGTTACTTTGTTTTGTTGATGTGGGACTTACTGAGTGGAACCATGATGAAATGAGATAAACTTGATTTACATGTATGAGTTGGAGGTGGCACTGTGTGCAAGACTGTAGTAACTACATACACACTGAACTATTATATTGACACCGCTTATTTATTAATGTTTTTGTAAAGAATGTCCAGACTAGAACTCCAAACTGACTGGACAAAGTAATGAAATAACGGGACAGTTATTTCTGTATAAACCCTTTAAAAAACAATTATTTCCAGAAAGAATTACAGTAAACTATCACAGAGCTATTCACTGTGTACGCTCACAGAAGAAATGACTATCTTGAAAAGTTGCTTAGTAGAGATAAGCTACCAGACTCAGAAATGCCCAAAACAAAAAAAAAAAAAATCAACTCGGTGAATTAATAAAAAGCATCCCAAAACAGCAGAAACTCATACCCCAACTTAAATACAATATCAAATATGTATTAAATGCTAGAAACAAAACAGATACCTGTATTATGACATAAATTAAACAGTCATTACAATAACAAAAACTCTGAAATCTCAAATTTAAGCAAAATAGCAGGCTAGGAACAGTACAAAGCATCAAACAAGACACACACACCACACACACACACACACACACACACACATATATATATATATATATATATATATATATATATATATATATATAAAACTCCTGATAAAAGTGGAAGCATAAACCCCACAAACAGGAAATGAAGCAGTGCAGTCAGGGACAGACAGGAAACCATGTATACATGTGCAATAGTTAAGTAGCAACAGAAAACAGAAACCCAGTTACCCTGATTTAAGTACACAAAAGTAAAATATTGCATAAATACACTGAATATTACAATAGTAACAAAACACAGATAAAATTGCCATAGATGCCCAGTTAAAGGTAACCAACATACTAACAGCCAAATTGGCTTTATATAAACGATGGGGGGGGGGTGGTAACATTACTGCTCAATATATGAATATATATATATATATATATATATATATATATATATATATATATATACATACATACACACACACACACACACACACACACACACACACACACACACACACACACATGCACACACACAATTAACCTATCTCATTTGGTGTTTTATTGGCCTTAACCATCCCATGGTTGATAATTATGTAATACCCCTAATGAGACTGGGATCATGCCATAGATAATTTGAGTGGAGTCATGCATGGGGTAAAACATTTAGGAACTGTATCTGGCCATTAATAGTATAGGGGACAGTCCTGGGGTAAATGTTCAAAATGAAATGCTGTACAACAATAGCCAATGAAGTAAAGTTCTCTTGGAGAATAGATAGTGTGGTTAAATGATATAAAACTTTTAAAGGTGCAACATATATAGCACAAATTTCCAGTACTTCAGTTAACTTGACATGAAGATTTTAACTTTTTCTACAATAAAAGGATTTTAACTGCCATTAAAGCTAGAAGCTCTCATTTGATCTGTTAGACTGGTTAAGCTGTTATCACAGTTCATCACAGTCACACAGCAGCTACTACATCTTCAGTGTGGATACTTTGTATATCAGACTAAAAAGACTGGATACTTTGGAGCCATCATAAGGCTGGATACTTTGGAGCCATCATTTCGCTATAGTATAACTGCATTCACAGCGTGAATATCTTGTAAGTGAATTTAATTGAAGTACTGAAAATTTGTGCTATATATGTTGCACCTTTAAAAGTTTTATATCATTTAACCACACTACCTATTCTCCAAGAGAACTTTACTTCATTGTCCATTGTTGTACAGCGTTTCATTTTGAATATTGTTTTTACTTGTTACTGATAGCTGTACTTTAGCATTATGAGGTATGCTTTCTTTATTATTTATTATTATTTATTATTTATTATGGGGTAAATGTTCTGCTTCCCATCCATAAATCCAAGTTGCTCTTGAATATGGACAGGGATTACGTTTGTTTTACCTGGACTGGGAGTCTGTTCCAGAGAAGTGGTATCCTCAGCAATAGATACATGCCCTTCCAAAATAATCTGTTGATGTTGCAGAAGTGGTTTAGATCATTAGACTATGTATTCCTGATGCCACTTGAATTGCTGATGTGCAGTAAATCCTACAGTATTGGGTAGGAGAATGCCTTATATACTAGACACAGGTCACCTCTTAGCAGTCTGCAGGATACTGAAGTTAGTGACAGGGCTTTGGGTCAATCCACTTAGATCATATTGTTTAGGCCTTGTATCCTTTTAATAAGGTATCTCTGTGGACATTCCAGTTATTGCATGTGACTGGATAGATACCTGTCAAAGGGGGCATCATACTCAGTGACTGGCCTAATGAGGGCTGAGTAAAGGGGAACAATGATATTCTTAGATCTAGACATAATCCCTTTGCTTTTAAACTGTGCAATATAGAAAAACTTTCTTGGTCAAAATTTAGGCCATTGCCCTCATAACTTTCCAAATCCAAAAATAATGGGTTAGCTCTTAGAGGCGTATTGTCAATGTGGTAGTTCTTCGGGCAGATGCCTTCCCAAAGGATATAGTCATGTATTTTTGGCGTTTAGTTTCAGTCCATTATTTTAGCACCAGTTATGTACTTGGGACAAACCATCCTGCAGGGTGACTAAGTAATTTGGGGATTCAATGACTGTTCCTGCATTGAATTTGTCTGCAAACATAGTCAGCCAGAGCCCTTTGGTAGTGGCTTCTCTTATTTTGATTTCCTGCATCCTATCTGTGATCCAGTTGGCAATTCAGTGGGTGACATAGGAGTTTATTCCCAGTTTATTTAGCTTATCTGCTATGCCTGAGTGGAAACTGTTTGGAGGCTAAGGTTGAACATATTGATATTAATGATATTAGGATGGGGCTAAATCATGCTTCATGCTATTTAAGATGTCTAGTGATATTTTCAGGACCCATTGATGCAGTATTATTTGCTTTTGAGAGTGGTTTAGGACTTCATCTTGTGTGATAGCTGGAGGTGAGACAGTTTTAGATATATCTTGAAGGGCAGACAGACAGACAGAGAGAGAGATAAAGTTAAAGTTAATTTTGTCAGCCATTAGGTTTGTTATATCTTCAGCCTCAGAGTGTAGGTAACATCAGTCACAATCGGCTCAGTGGATTGCTATGTTGTACTTTTGAGGGTATGAAAATAACTAAAAAGGGCCTTGTGACTGAATTTGTCTTTGGTAGCTGCTTTGACCTCAAACTTGTTTTTTGTTTGTTTATTTCACTGATGAAGACTATAATTCTGGGAATTATATTTCTTACTTTTGCGCAAAATTCTCTTCTTTTTATTGTAAAGGTAGCTGATATTACAGTTCCACAATGTTGGTTTGTTTCTAGGGGTTCCCTTGATCTTGTGCAACTATTTATATGCACTTTTCTGGGTACTCATTACTTAACTGGGTTTGGTGGGGATTTGCAGCTTGCCAGTGTATCACTTAGGAGTAGGTCGTTTGTCTTAGAAAAATTTCTGAAGGTACCTTGTGTGGAAAGGCTTTATGGTCAGACCTAACAAGTGATGAACATATGCAAGGGATGATGCAAGATTCCAAGATGTTATTCCCCCTAGTAGGTACCCTGACTAATTGTTCCAGGGCATTTGCATTGGCAAAGTCCAGGAATCTCTGTGCTTGTGCACTAGTGGTGATATAGGTTTCTCAGTCTGTTTTTGGATAGTTTAGATCACCTAGAAAGTGGTTCATAGGTTCATAGGTTCATAGGTTGGTACTAGGCTATCAGCCCTAGGGCCTATACAAGGCTAGCCATAACAAGTCCCTGGCTATTTCTTCCCACATTATTTACTTTCCTGGACCCCTGTCTAGCAGGGCGACTGACGTGATCCCTGGGGTGAATTTCCTTTCTCCCATCCAATCGTCAAGGTTCCTCTTGAAGAGGTCCAAAGAGGCACTCTGCTTGACATGTATGGGCAATCTATTCCAGAGTCTGGGGAGTCTCTGGGTCAGGAACCTATCCCTCCAGCATGTTTTGTTTATTGTGATGACAAGGTTTAGATCCCTGGAGCGTGTAGCTCTGAGGGATTGGGATTTCTTTAAGTGTAGCATGTCCAACAGCTCTGGGTTTGACATGGCCTTGTATGTTAAGAAGAGATCGCCTCTGAGTAGACGATATGCGACAGAGTATAGCTGGAGTTTTTTAAGGCGGTCAGCGTAGGGCATCTGCTTCAGGCCTGTGATTCTTTTAGTGAGGTATTTCTGAGGCCTTTCCAGTTGTTGCAGATGTCTTGAGAAGTACATACCAAATGGGGCGTTGTATTCTATAATGGGTCTAATGAGGGATGAGTACAGTGGGACAATGACCTCCTTTTTTCTGGATGAAAAGCCCTTCGTGATGAGGTGTGCCACATAGAAGGATTTCCTGACTGTTGTGGCGATGTGGTTATCAAAGGTGAGACCACTGTCCACCTGTGTCCCTAAGTCTCTTATCACACTTTCTGTGTTTAGTGTACTGCCACCTATATGGTAATTCATGGATACATGTTTTTTCCCAAAGGGGATAACAATACATTTCTTGGCATTGAGCTTGAGCCCATGGCTCTGGCACCAAGCATCTGTTTCTGTAAGGCCCTTTTGTAGAATATCCACATCATTTGGGGATTCAATAATGGCTCCCAGTTTGCAGTCATCTGCAAACTTTGTTAGCCAGAGTTCCTTAGTGTTGACCTGGTACTGAGTTTAATACTAACTGATTCTAGTTCCTGTAGATAGGTGTTGTGGCTTTCTTGGGTCGTAGACGGAGTTCTATCGCTAGCTAAAATATGGTGCAGAACCTTTCTGATAGTTATTTGAACGTGAAGAAGCTCTAGTGCACCATGTTGCTTTTCCAGTCTTGATTTGAATGTCTTCTGGATGAAGATTTGAGACACCTCCACCCTTTCCTGTCCTGCTCAGTAGCAGGTCTAAATGTCTGGAAGGTGTTATAGGCCTGTACAGCCAGAGTTCTCTCTGACATTTTAAACCTTGTTTCAGTCACTACGCAGACATCAATGTCCTTCAGTGTGAGAAGGGTTTGTGGGGGGTGTTGTTTCTTGTTTGGTGTCAGGTGACCCTTGAAAAGATGATTGTACCTAGTGGGTTAACAAAAAAAACAACAAATCAATAAACATATATTATAATGTTATAGCAATGCAGTAATTAATATTTCACATGATAGGTTCATAGGTTCATAGGTTCATACTAGGCTATCTGCCCTAGGGCAATTATAAGCCTAGCCCGATTCTGTATAGCTTACACCACCCCTTGATTTGAGTATACTGTGCCCTTTTTAAGGTTTAGTTTACTGTGCCTCTGTCTAATAGTGACACGGGAGTAATCCCTGGGACAAACCTACGATCCCCCATCCACTTATCGAGATTCTTCTTGAAGAGATTCAGTGAGGTGCTCTGCCTCACATGAACTGGAATTCTATTCCAGAGCAAAGGGAGCCTCTGGGTTATGAACCTGTCCCTCCAGCAAGTTCTATTTATTTCTGTGCTGAGGTTCAAGTCCCTCGAGCATGTGGCTCTAAGGGATTTAGATTTACTGAGGTGGAGCATGTCCATTATTTCTGGATTTGACATAGCTTTGTATGTCAGGCATAGATCGCCTCGAAGTAGGCGGTATGCAACTGAGTAGAGCTGGAGTTTTTAACCGAGCAGCATATGGCATCTGTTTGAGACCCTTGATCCTCTTGGTGAGATACTTTTGGGGTCTTTCTAATTGCTGCAGGTGTCGGGTAAGGTATATTCCAAAAGGGGCATTGTATTCTATGATGGGCCTGATGAGGGATGAATAAAGGGGCACGATTACCTCTCTTGATCTAGATGTGAAACCCTTCGTGATGAGGTGGGCTATGTAGAAGGTCTTTCTAACCACTTTGGCAATGTGGTTTTCAAAGGAGAGATTGCTATCAACTTGGGTCCCCAGGTCCCTAATAACTTTCTCTGTACTTAATGGGTTTCCGCCTATGTGGTAATTTGTGGGCACATTGTTTTTGCCAAAGGGTATGACTATACATTTTTGGCATTTAGCTTTAAACCATGGCGCTGGCACCAGTTATCTGTCTCTGTGAGACCTTTTTGAAGGATGTTTGTGTCAGCTGGAGAGTTGATTATGGCGCCCCGTTTGCAGTCATCTGCGAACTTGGTGAGCCATAGTCCTCCCACGTTTGCCTGTACCTCGGAAAAGTATATAGCAAACAAGAGTGGTCCCAGGACAGAACCCTGTGGGACGCCACTTGTGACTGGTTTCGAGTCTGACATGGCTCCAGCAACTCTCACTCTGTGGGTTCTGTGTTTGAGCCAGGTTGCGACCCATCTTGTGACATAGGGGTTTATATTTAAGCTGGATAGCTTATCTATGATGTCCGAGTGGGGTATTGTGTCATATGTCTTTGCAAGGTCCAGATAGGCTGTGTGGACTACCTTCCCTTCATCTATGGCTTTGGTGACTGTTTCAAAGAAGTCAACCAGGTTCAAAAGGCAGGATCTGCCCTTGACAAAGCCGAACTGGGTAGGATCTAGTGTCTGTAGGTCCCCAATGTCTTTGTTTATGAGCTCCATGATGATCCTCTCCATAGCCTTGCAGACTAAGCTAGTCAGGCTTATGGGGCGATAGTTTCCAGGGTCTGTAGAGGCTCCACCTTTGTGGAGTGGGACCACTGTTGCTGTACGCCATTCTGTGGGCACATATCCTGTAGTGAGGCTGAGATTGTATAGCTGTTTTATTTGAGGGATTAGTTCCTCTTGTAGTTCTTGTAGGACACAACCTGGGACACCATCTGGTCCCATGGAAGCAGTGTTTTTTGCTTTGGAGAGGACAGCCTTCACCTGAGCATCTGAGATGTTTGGGAGGCAGCCCTCTGCCGGGATAGATACTTGCTCTTTTGGGGGGGGGGTGGAGAAGTTTGCGCTGAACCTGTCTGCCAGGATATTGGCAATGTTTGTGGGTTCAGTGTATTTTTTGTCGTTTAGAATCAACTCAGAACAAGTCTGGGAGTTACATCCCAGGTTTCTAACATAACTGAAGAAAGCCTTATGATTGTCTTTGGTGTCCTGTGCAATTTTTCTCTCGAAGCTGGCCTTGGAGGATTTTATGAGGGATTGTAATTTTTTGCTAGTACTGATCAGAGATGCCTTCCCTATAAGGGATTTTGCTCTATCATGTAGTAGCTTCCTCCTCCTTCTGTTGTACAGTCTATTTATGGCAGGGGTCCACCAGACTGGACGCCTGCCTTTGGATGATTGGGTCTTGGTTTTGTTTGGGATAGCATGATCCATGCATTCCTGGAGATGTCCGTAGAATACATTTATATAGGATTCTGCAGTTTGGGCTGTAGTTTCCACAGGCCCTGGGGCCTTGAAGGATTCCACTTCGGTTTTGAGAAGTGAGAAGTTCGCTTTTGAGAAGTTTTTCACTGTGGTTTTCTGGGCTGGGGGTGGGGTCGGGATGGGGACATCCAGTGAAATTAATTTATGGTCTGATCTTACCAATGAGGGATATACTTCTGGTGTGGAGCATAGAGTCCCCATGTTGGTAATGATCAGGTCTAGTATGTTGTCCCCTCTTGTGGGAGTGGTGACTAGTTGTTCCATAGCATTTGAGTTTATAATTTCCAGGAATCTTTGGGCTAAGGTGCTGGGGCTTGAGTAGTGCTCCCAGTCAATGTTTGGGTAGTTGAAGTCGCCCAATATAATGGTGTTTGGAGAGATCTTCATGTTCTCCAATGTTTTCAGGAAAACCGAATGGGATTCCTGACTTTGAGAGGGTGGTCTGTAGGATGCTATAAACTGAAAAGCAGTCTTGCCCACTGTTAGTTGCACATGGATGGTCTCTGATACTTCGTGCAATGCCACTAACCTGGAGGTGTGGATATCCTTGATAATAATGGCATTATTTTAGTTTAAATATAAACTATACAGACTGTTTTATTCCCAATAGCTGGCATTTCAACTGCTGAATACTTAATAAAGTTATACTTAAAGAAATGGCATAATCATTGTTATAACACACGCACACACACACACACACACACACACACACACACACACACACACACACACACACACACACACACACACATGAACATTCAGAAATACATAACAATACAATATCAACAAACTGAAACACAGACCATTTTCTAAGTGTATTAATGCCATTCAGGTGAGCATTATAAGGAAATAACAGACCTTCCATGGGTGGAGAAATCCTCAGTTTGGGGTATCAATTCGTACAATAATCTGGGTGGTCAGTTACTTCCCTATAATGAGCACCCTGTTACATAATGATGTACATTTTACAACAGAAAGAAGTAGTGACTAAAGGTTTCTACCTCACATACAAGGTACTTGTTTATGTTTGATGGATAGTATCAGTCATATGACAAAAGCAAGGAAAACATTTTTATTGTTTCTCCACATATACAGACTGCACTGGATCTATGGATGTACTCAGGACTTCTGTATATTCCGTATATGGATGGTGCAGTGGTGCAGCAATAGCATTGTTGCCTTACAGCAAGAGGCTCTGTGGTTTGGTTCTCAGCTGGAATGCTGTCTGTGTGGAGTCTGCATGTCCTCCTTGTGTTTGTGTGGGTTTCCTCCCACATTCAAAAGACATATGTGTGGAGTGTTTCTCCCCGGGCTTCTGCTGAAAATTGGCTACGTTCCAAGTCAGACTTTCCCAGTTAACAAATGTTAAATAAATACAAATATTCTTTATACAATAATTAGCTAGAGAGCATGAAAAAAAAGTTTTTATCCCTTTTGATGGGATACTCCTACCATTCTGCAGCATTGAATTAACATTGAGAGCAATGAGTGCTGCATGCTTGATAACTGGATATATAATTTAACTAACAGTCCTGGCAGAGAGCATCGTAATACAGCATTGTAAGATGTACCTATCAGCTATCACACATTGGCAGCTATAACACTTATTTTAGCAGAAAGAAAATGATTTTCAGCAGGAAAAAAAAAGATTTGTATATACTGCTCAATGAGAGTTTAAAACACAAATTCATAATGATTTATGACACTCTGCAGTTGACAAAACGCTATAAACTGCAATCTTATACCTCCTTATTCAACCTTCTTCACTCACTTCCTTATTTCAGTCTATTTCTTTTCTTGTCTCTCTGTTTTTCTCTCATATCACATCGCAATTATTGTTTGTATTAAACTAACTTACCTTTAATTTCTCTATAAAGTGGCTACAGTTCCTCAGAATAATAAACCATTGTCATATCTATTCTTAGCTAATGTTTTCTCATTATGCTTAATTTGGTATAATTATTTAAACTGTAGATGCTTTTATATTATTTTTGAAGACTGTAAAATTATCATTCTTAAAATGTTTTTGTAATACTTTGGAGCTTTTCTCTCTAGGCCACTGCTGAAAATGGTCACCTACCTAGTCGGACTTTCCCAGTAATCAAATGTCAATAACTAAATAATTAAATAAATAAAATTTGATTCTGTTATGGCTTTTCTTTTCCATTTTTAGGTTTTGCTGAATTTTACCCACTATGTATCATACAATTTGGTGACGAAAGACTGCACAGTAAATTGGTATGGTCACTGTAGGGAAAGCTTGCACAGTGCAGGTTGCCTTCTTCACCTGCATTTTGAGAATGTTTTTGTTTTAGACAGCACACATTTTTTGCCAAAATAAAATGCATTTGTTATTAACTCTGGACGAAAACTGCACAGCGACTGCCCACACTGCACCTGGTCCTGGCACAAGCCGGAAGCTTCCTTCTCCAGTGCAACTGATCTCTCAGTTTTCATCAGCACTTAATTATCATCCTAATTAACAAATAAAATAAAATGAAATAAAAATCATTAGGGTCGTACGTAGTTCTTACAGTCTTGGCAGGGAGAGTCCAAAGGGGGCACTTTGGCCATTAGGTATGTGAATGCACTGATTCCGTCAATATTCCCTGAACACTACTTTGCCTCCCAAGTAAATAAACCATAATTAAGAGTCTGGAGTCATTAGAAAATTGTTTGCTTCTCAGCATGACACCAGTGCCTTGTTTTTTTTCATGAGCTTGCTATTTGTTCATTAAAAATGCAACTTTGTGTTGGAAGGAGGTGGGAAGAAGATTATTTATTGCCTCTTCTTCCCTGCAGAAAAGGCAGTAATGACAGCCCTAGAATCACACTGAAATTAGACACAGAGGAAAAAAGGTAAAACAATAAAAGTGCTCTTTTGTTCAACAGCAAGCTGCATTTCAATGAACACTTAAAGGCGTTTATGTAAATTTTTTTTTTAATTTTTAATCTTTCTGACTGGAGGAAAATGAGGCAGGGGAACATGAATAGCAGTAAGTCAATTATTTTCTATAAGAAGATTTTTTTTTCAAAATCATGAAACTACAGCTACAAAAGAGCAGATGGTGTAGATTATTTTTCTTAAAGTAAAAAGATGGTGGTCTGCTTTTTGTTTCACAAAGCAAGCAAAATAACGTGAACTTGTGTACTGACAGAGAAATTATTTACAAATAGATTTGTTTTTATAGTGAAAAACTCAGGAGCATGTTGCGTATTACAGTACAGACGTATGTAGCAGTGTTAGCAGCTAGCATGCATTGTTGTCAAGTTAATACATAGCTGTGGAGAATTAAGCAATGTATAAATACCTTATTACAGATAAATTCTGACAGCAAAGAAAAATAATTTGACCTGTCTAGTTTATCCATTTCCTTAACTATTAGATAAGATGGCAGTCTTTCTTACAAGTGACTTTCACTTCTATCCTTTAAAAGAACTGATTTATATCTATTCTATGATTTGTTTAGTTTAATCACACTTTTTTGACCTATCAACCAATTATGAGAAGTGAAAGCACAAATCCTATACTCACTTGCAAGAACTGGTTCAACAGTTAACAGTGCAGAGCAGTGAAGTTACTGCACCATCTGTGAAAAATCAGTTACTGTAATCTCTTGTAGTTAAGAGTAAGTACAAGCACTTGGTGGCATGAGTGATGGGGAAAGTTCTAGATTCCATTTTCAAGGGGAGATGGATTTTTGTTTTTGTTGTTTAACTGCCATCTGGTAAAGACCTGTGAGTTGCAGGGGTAGAAGAGAAAGGGTTAAGTTGAATAGCTATCGTAGTCTTACTGAATATATATCACCACATTAATGGCAGAAATTAATCTTGAAAGGCAAACAGTCTACACTTTATCTGTATGCCTCTTTGGAATAGTTACTGTAGGACTGAAGATGGTAGATTACATGGTTATACCTCCTAGTTCTGTGTCGACATAGACTCGGTGTGGGATGTTAGTGTTATAATAATTATGAAGCTGACTGAATTAGACACATGTAAGTGCTCTCTACAACTCTGCCAGCAGGATATAAGTACTGGTGCTAGGGAGTGGAGGAACGATCAACCCAAGTTGCTACTGCACTCTCATCTTAACCGGATATTCACCAGAGGGGAATATCTAATTCTTTAATTTAAAAGTGAGAACATTTCCATTTTCAGGTTTGTTATGTTTTACACATAATATGCCATATAGTTTCATGAAGAAAGACTGAATGGTAAATAGGTGGTCATTGTAGGGTACAGCCTGCACTGTGCCATTTGCCTTCTACACCTGTATCTTTAGAAGGTTTTTGCTTTATGCAGCACACATTTCTTTCCAAAATAAAATGTTTTTGCTATTAACTCTGGAGGAAAGCCACATAAAGCTATGTGTCCATCAGAAATATTTAAAAAAATGAAATTACAAAATCAAAGGCTATTTACTGTGCTTTTTAGTGATATAAATGATCAGTAATTTAGACAGCATATACTCCGTCAAATTGTAATTGATGATTAAACTCTCGCCGGCACTTAACAAAATGATTTCCTGCTGATAAGGATGTTACAGTCCTTACTGCTATTGGGTTATCACAAGGTACTGCATCTAATGCATATATATAGAGATTCTGTTGGTTTGATCAGTATCTTCATAGGTTAGTACTATGATAACTGCTCTTGTGGGCCATTATAAGCTTAGCCAATTACCCCTTGTGAGAATCAAACCCTGCACCTGCTGTTTGTAAGGTAAACACTTTAACCATTATGCCAGCCTACCAGGTTTAATCAAACATGTTTGGTCAAGTATACAGACAGTTGACAAG
Organism: Protopterus annectens; assembly: GCF_019279795.1. Taxonomy (NCBI): domain Eukaryota; kingdom Metazoa; phylum Chordata; order Ceratodontiformes; family Protopteridae; genus Protopterus; species Protopterus annectens. Next base: position 1,571,700,660 of record NC_056743.1, read on the forward strand.
TCTGCAATATGGACAATCCCCAAGTAGGGGAATATTCCCTTTCCCATGGAATTGTGCAAGCTCAGAGTTAGCATACACAATTAGCAGAGTTGTGGGGGGAGGAGTCCCCTACATGGGGGGTGCAGGGGGGCTTGCCCCACTGTAAAAACAATATTTTAAAGTTGCATGCCCTGAGGTTCTTCCTTGGTGCATGCGTAGTAGGTAGTCAAAGGTTTGGTTTTTGACATACAGTGGTTTACCTTCAGGATGACGAAGTACATGTTAGTATATCAACTTAAGGTAAATCACACACACACACACACACACACACACACACACACACACACACACACACACACACACACACACACACACACACACACACACACACACACACACACACACAAATATATATATAGGAACATTTATCTTCAATGAGTCACAATTTAGCTGATTTAGTGAGTCACAGCTGAAGGAAAACAAGTCATCCAATTCTGCCCAGCAAACAGTGGAGAAAGGAGAGTGGACGACTCCCCTTTTGGAATCATGTCAACCCCCAGTTCTGTGGTAGACAGGGAGACTGGAGAGCTTGCCCACCCCCCCCCACCTTGCAGTAAACACGTCTATTCCTGAATTTTGCTTGGTTAAGATTTGAGTTTTTGGTGACCTATTGTTCACTAATTCATGACTTGATGAAGTTGCATAATTTCATATCAGACCTCTCAGCTGTCATTATTTTGGAGGAATGTTCATATTTTTAGGTCTGATTTACCCCCTGCACATGGTGTACCTATTGTTGGAGGTATGCCCCAATTTTCAGGCTTGATTTAGCTCTTCACATAATTTTCTGAATCCCCCTCATCACACCTGAGATTTTGTAAAACCACACTACATGACCAACATACTACTGGCACCAATAATTTAAAAAAAGAGGACGCACATCTTATATCTCCCTTTTTCAGAAGCAACAATAACTAATCTTGTTTGGAAGAATTTTACAACACAGTTCATTAAAGTCTAAAGATTTTTTACTGTCTCATTGATAATATGCTTATATTTTTCCATAATTTTTATCAGTCTCTGTTTTTTAAACATGTGTTTCAGAGTAGTATTCCACATTCCTACCAGAAACTGGAAGGGTTGTGTGCTGTTTTGTATTCAGATTGTATGCTAATTAGCATACCTCTCAATCTCTTTGTGCAAGAAATCTGGACAAAGCCCAACAAAATGGGGGGACAACAGCCCAAAAATAGGGACATATTTTAAATACTGCTCTTATAAACGTAGAAAGTTTCTAGAGTAACAAGGTTTGTTTCAGCATACATTTTCAGAAGGATATGAAGTCTGAAACTCAATATGTCATTATTTAGTAACTTCAATCATGAGAGCATCCCAGTGATTTGCCAGAAACCACAATTTTTATGAGGAACTGGCCAAAAATATGAGCCAAAAATCTGGGCATTCTGCAAAAATCTGTACAGTTGAGAGGTATGCTAATTAGATGCCCACATTGTTGGCTGGATGTACCTACTTTTCAGGGGCCTTAGTTCTTAATTTCAATGTCTGCAGGTTGAGAGATATCATATGTGTGTGTATATGTATATGTATATATATATATATATATATATGGGAACACTACTAAATCTCGAACTTTTGAAATCTCGAATTTCAAAAGCTCGAGACCATGTAGCCGAAATCGCACATTACCGAAAGACCAGAAGCGCGAAATTCAAAATCCCGATGGTAAGGCATTTTGAGTTAGCGCTTCTGGTGTTGCAGTTCAGGTAAGTATGTGTGTGTAAGTGTGTTTGTGAGGGGCTTTAGTGTGTGTGTGTGTGTGTGTGTGTGTGTGTGTGTGTGTGTGTGTGTGTGTGTGTGTGTGTGTGTGTGTGTGTGTGTGTGTGTGTGAGGGGCTATAATGTGTGGGTGTAAGTTTGCCTTGTGTGTATGTCTGTGTGATCTCGGAGCTGGAATATTAAAGTCGGGGGTGTGGGGGGTTTGTTTGGTTATGGGGGAGGCTGTGTATATGTTTGTGTGTGTGCTGTATGTATGTAGTACATTCGCGATTTTGAATTTCACGCTTTTAACATGTTGGTAATGTGGGGTTTAGGGATTATAGTCTCGGTATTGTGGGCTTCGGGATTGTGTAGTTTCGGTATTAAGTAGTGATTCCACATATATATATATATATATATATATATATGTATATATATATATATATATATATATATATATATATATATATATGTATTAAGAACTGAACTTCATGACAATAAAAGCATTCAAAAAATAGTAAATCACACCAACAACTCTTGTAGAACTTTAGCGCTTTTGTCTTATTTATTATCAAGACTTCTTCAGAAAGACATGTTTCATAAGTATGAGCAACCATTTTCACTTCCTTTATATACATTAGTTCTAGCAGGCCATTTAAATTAACAACAGTTCCTTTCCAATAGTAAAGTGTGAACAAGCAGGGTGCTGTGTGCATTTTCATTAACATTACAATCGCAGTTACATAAGGTAAAGTGGAAGGAACTGAGTCAGGACAAATCCCTATGGATCATGAAGGCTGACAAGGGATCCGGGATAGTAGTGATGGAGCAGGAGAGCTATATCCAAACACTTGAAGCATCCCTCATGAATAACCAGTTCTACAAAAAGGTCAACATCAACCAGGTACAACAAAACTTTAAACAAATTGACAACCTACTGTTGGAACTGTACCTCAGGGATGAGATCTCTCAAGACGAAAAAGACTTCATGCAGGTCATGACACCCAGCCTTGAAAATTTTTGGAATCCTCAAGGTTCACAAAACCCTGAAAATCCACCTTTCCGCCATGTGGTATAAGGACAAAACAGAAAAGATTTCACACGTGGACCACATCCTTAACCCCATTGTACAGAACAGCAAATACTACACCAAGGACTCCTGGGCTTTTCTAAATGACATCTTCAAACTAAGGCTGGATGGAGGGGAATATTTACTGGTCACCCTAGATGTAGAAGCACTCTACACAAACATCCTCCATGCCAAAGGACTGACCCTCACCAGACAGTACCTGAACAGGCACTCCAACCTAAGCGGGACTAAGATTAATACTGTATGCAGGTTAACAGAAGCAGTATTAAGAAGTAACTTTCAATTCAACGGGAAGATTCACCACCAACAGAAAGGGGTAGCCATGGGGTCCAAAATGGCCCCAGCATATGCAAACTTAGTCCTCAGTGCCTGGGAAATGGATAAGGTTGAATCACTGCTCGGGTTCAACAACACCATAATGTACAGGCGTTATATTGATGACGTCTTTTTTGTCTGGAAGGGGGACATACTTTCTCTGAGCAATTTTCTGGAAACCCTTTTCCAGAGTCTGGACTTCCTGACCCTCACAGTAGGACATATCGGAACCACCACTCAATTCCTGGATATCCACCTCACTATAGACCCGGAAAGTAGACAGTTTGACTCCAACATCTACAGCAAGCCCACTTTCCGGAATAACTATCTAGAGTTCAGCAGCCAGCATCCCCATTTCATGAAAAAGAATATTGTAAAAGGACAATTCATCCGATTATCCAGACTCATTTTTAGGGACGAGATTTTCATCAAGGAAGGTTGTTACCTCAGAAACTTGTTCTTAGAAAGAAAATACCCAGTGTATCTAGTGGTAGTGGACAACCTGTTCCAAGAGATCATACAGCACAGACACTCCAGGTACCCACCAATCCTGGAAAAGGGATTCACTGCAAGGGCACAGAATGAACCGAACAAAAAGGACTCGGTGTCAAGTTTCCCCCTTCCAATTTCCACAGATATGTTTAGAATCATAGGGGTCCTCACCAACAACTGGGACATCTTGGGAGGAGAAAAAGGTCTGACAAAGTTACTTGCGACATCCCCGAACTTCTGTTTCAAACGAACCTCTTCTTTTGGTGGTGCTTTCGAGAGGAATAAAAACCCATCCCATCGACAGAACCTGGAATGTCTGACTGCGGCAAGTGTGTTGCCTGTGTACACATACGAAAAAACAACAACGTCACCTTCCTGCACTGCAACAAAACTGTCAGTCTACATGACCACTATGACTGCAACACAAAAAATGTAGTCTACTGTGCTTTCAACACTGTGGGAATTTCTATATCGGCAAAACGAACAGGAAGCTGAGTAGCCGTATTAAAGAACACATTGCAGCAATACACAAACAGGACAGTTTGAATGCCTTGGCTAAACACAGTGCTATTTGCCCAAACTTCACAGGATTCAAATTTACAGTGCTGGAAAAAATAACAGAATTTGTAGGGGACATGGACACATTCCTGCAAGTCCGGGAATTAAAATGGCAGATAGAACTGAGAGCTGATGTCTATCCAGGTCTCAACGAGACACTGAACATTAAATGTGCACTTAAATGGTATAGAGATTGAATTGTGATAGGGTTTGAAGAACTGTGCAAGAGGGTTTGAAGAATTGTGCAAGTAGATTTAATGTGTTTATGGATTTACAACTGTGCAAGTGAATATAATTTGTTTCCTCTCTCTCTCTGACTTTTGACTCCTCCATACCCCCTACACACATGCTCCCAATCACCAGGCTAGCCCCCACTAACCGCACCTATACCCCCCGGTCTCACTATTTCACGCAGCCATTCAAGGGGTGATACCATCCAAACCAGCCCACAGCTGGTACCATCCGCATTGACAGTCTTCTGGGACACAGTGTCATTCATATGCTCCTTGTCATGGGCGGCTCACTACCAGCCCCCCCTCAAGTCCACACCGTATTCCTCCCACTCCCCCATCAGGTGGCATACCCACACATTACTCTACACACACACCGATACCAAAGCATAGTAGGACTCTCTACCTGACTCCTCCATCTTCCTCTGTTCCCTTCTTTACTTACCTTTGGAGGCAAAGACTCATAAGTAATGTGTTTGTATTAGAATCATCACAGCATGACTCATCCTTCCCGGTTCCCACAAAAATTTTTATTTTTTTTTTTGCACACAATCCCTTTTTGTACACAGTCCCTTTTTTGCACACGATCCCTTTTTGCACACAATCCCTTTTAGTATGCACACGGCACCACAAGGCTATTACTGTCTGTCTAATTTACCTTATGTAACTGCGATTGTAATGTTAATGAAAATGCACACAGCACCCTGCTTGTTCACACTTTACTATTGGAAAGAAACTATTGTTAATTTAAATGGCCTGCTAGAACTAATGTATATAAAGGAAATGAAAATGGTTGCTCATACTTATGAAACATGTCTTTCTGAAGAAGTCTTGATAATAAATAAGACGAAGCTAAAGTTCTACAAGAGTTGTTGGTGTGATTTACTATTTTTTTGAATGCTTTTATTGTCACGAAGTTCAGTTCTTAGTTAAAATTTCTTCTCTTCGTTCAATTTTTTTGAGTGCGGTTAATTTTAGTTATATATGTGTATATATATATATATATATATATATATATATATATATATATATATATGTATATATATATATGTATATATGTGTATATATATATATATATATATATATATATATATATATATATATATATATGTATATATATATATATAGTGACACCCCACCACTGAACCAGTAATCAGTGAGCCTCAATCCTTACCACTGGCAACAGTGGGGGCTATACGCTGGAAGGATGATGAGTATACACACAGTATTTCCAGATGTAGCTCTCTGCATCAAGTGCAAGTACCCTTAGGAGCACACAGAGACCACAGTCAGTCAGGGGCTGGTTTCTCCCTCCTTTCTCCAGATCCCGAATATGACTTCACACTGGCACAGCTATAGAATTGAGATCTCAGCTGAGTGACCAAACCAAGACCTCCAGCACTCTCTCTGTCTAACCAGTGCATTATGTCCCTGACACAAACACTCTTGGAGGTTTGATTTACACACACACAGACACACACACACACACACACACACACACACACACACACACACACACACACACACACACACACACACACACACACACACACACATCCCTGGGAAAGGCTGGCAGAGGTTTACTAACTATGCCCTCTTCTACCCAGACTATAAGGTAGTTATCACTGCCACCAGTCACTCCATATCAGCTACATTAAGGCCCTTAACAAAGGGTGTTAATACAAATGGTAGTTTGACCAAGAGCAAGGCTTTTAGGAGTGTCCCACATTATCACCAAATAAATAAGCAAGTACTCTCAGAATTTAAATATCTCTACATAGATCAGCTACAATGAAAGGTTTAAATATATTTAATAATAAATAATAAACGAACAAGACAATACTAAATATATATTTACAGTGACATCAGAGTTCAAAATTGCAGGAAATATTTAAAACAACATTGCAAGACAGTCTCAAATAAATGAAGAAAAATATCTAAACTAAGCTTTGATATATTCCTGACTATAGCAAGGGCGGCCACGGTGGTGCAGTGGTTAGCATTGCCGCCTCACAGCAAAAGGTTCTCCGGTTCAATCTTCCGCTGGGGTGCCTACTGTGCAGAATTTGCATGTCCTCCCTGTGGTCGCATGGGTTTCCTCTGGGTGCTCCGGTTTACTAAATAAATAAACAATCCATGCTCTGCCTTTTGGTTTCAAAGCTTCTGCATTTTTCCACTGTTCCTTTTTGTTTTTGCTCCGGTTTCCTCCCACATCCCAAAGATATGCTGCAGGTGGATTGGACACTCTAAATTGGCCCTAGGTGTGAGTGTGTGTGCCTTCTGTGGAAGGTTGGGTGCCGGGCTGGCAACTTGACACCGTAAAACTCCACTGCCAATCATGAGCAGACAAGGTGATCTGCTGTGGTGACCCATGACTGGGAAAAGAAGAAGAAGCCTAAAGAGCAAGGCAGATGTGGTGAATTGAGCTTCTCTAGTTATTGTTATCAGATCAAAGACAGAATGCTGAGTCTCTCTAAGAAACCTCTCAAATATTACTGCTGGGCTAGGTTTCAGGATGACAATTTCTTGAAATCTGACTTCTAGTCCCCAGGCCCAAAACAACCATTGATGGTAGCTGGCAGCATTTAGCATATACCTGTAAAACATATATAGACAAGGGCTTCTCCTCAGATTTTTGGGAAATGCTGGAAGTAATAAAACAATAAAATACTTCCAAGACAATACAGAAAGTTCCCTAGTTTTAGATATCGTGTCTCCTTGCTGCCATAAAGTAATTTAATTTCAGCTATTTTTCTGAAATTTACACTGTTAAAATACATACATCTAAACAGTGACAATAGTGCATGTACATTTCTATAATTTCCAGTAGGATACACTGTGTTTACATTTTAAGCACAAGCACTTTATAAAATATCTTTTCAACACACGTCTGTACAAACCTAGCTTGATATACACATGACTTTTGTAACACAGGCATCTTACACAAATCATTTTGAAATTCACCAATGACATATAATTATTTACAAAATGCAAGCTAGCTGTGCTGGCAGTACCTCGTTTGTCATGCTCGTATATAAATCATGTTGATATTCGCAAATGATATACAGTTATTTACAAACTTCCAGCTAGCTGTGCTGGAAGTACCTCCTTTGTCACACACACACACACACACACACACACACACACATATTTATATATATATATATATATATATATATATATATATATATATATATATATATATGTTTTATATGTGTGTGTGTCTGTGTGCATGTGTATATGTGCTTTGTGTGTATTTGTGGATATGGAAGGCCCTATGACAGGTTACCAGTTATTTTGTAATCAACTCAAGAGCCAAAGTGTAACTGCATTTGAATGTGAATGCCATTCACAAATGAAAAAATCAGAATAAAAAGCATTCCCCATACCCTCTCTATTTATGTATAATAACTCAGAGGTCATTCCATCTTGGTGAAAGAAGGAATCTGTGATGCACCACAAAATAATCTTCCAGGGCAACACCTGACAGCCCCTCAATAACGATTGCAGATAACAGCATCACTCACTAATTTTACATGCATATGCCTGACCCTTATATGCCATCCAAGTGAATATATGGCTGTCAGTTTAATGTCATATAATCGAATCTAAAACAATCAGACAGCATAGCAGTAATTTTTCTTATAGTTCAATTAGAACGTTTGAATTTTTGCAGATAGAATATGCCTAATAAACAAGTGCACAGACAGAAGTGGTATATGAATAATAACTAAATTATGTGTTTTAGCAGGGGACCTGTACCCTTCTCTGCATCCTGTCTTGTAGGAGGCTATACCCCCACACAATAAGTAACTAGGGGCAAGATTCATGAGCTTTGTCCCCCATGGAGTTTGGGTGGTATACATCAGAATGGCATACCAAAGCCCTTTGTTATTCATAAAGATTATGCAATTGGCTTAGTCCTATCATGTGGTCTTAGTCCATTGTGTAATCAGTAGTCTCACAATTTTCTGTGCATGGAGTGCATATGCATGTGATTCCCTTATCATGATATGCAATTTAGAAATACTACAACCACTGCATATGGTCTGGTCCCTACTACATAATTTATGGTACCAGAACCACATACTAATATTTGTTGCAGTACATCTGACCTCACTGATACCCTTCCTTGCTAATGTACAAAAACCTCACTGGCTATGGAGTTTTCCTATCGTGCAGGAAAACTTGCTATCACAGCCACAGCTGCCCCTGCTCCCTCACAGTGATGAAACTAGGTTTCTGCCAATGGGAGGTCAGGCTACGGTAGTCCTGACTATATTTTATGGCGATAACTCTAACACCACAGTCCTGCCTAATGAATGAGAAGGTTTTGTAAATCTTTGCTACGGCAGGACAACATAGCACAACAAGCAGGATGCAGCTACTAAAAAAGTATGTCAGACACATTCTGGTCTATGCTATGTTGTCATGTGACACAGTGTGCACAATTCAAAGACATTCACATTCTTTTATGTAGTGCATGTCATTACCTTGATACATTTCTATGAATTGCAATAACAAGTAGTGTAGAAAACATTGTGTACAGAATGCATTTACGCAACTGCATACTGTGTGTATGAATAGCGTGGTTAATGCACTAAGTCCAAGGTCAGAGTACCTTAGCGTAAAGTTATATTTAATAGAAAAAGCAGGTACTTGGGCAGTACCTACAGATAGTCAGTTGTGATCAGTGTACTATCCTGGTAAACAAAACAAAAATGAATATTAATTGAAGTTTTGAGTATGTTGGGGGTCCAGATTTAGGGAAAGACTCCCTAAAAAAAGTTTGGTACTTATACACGATATTTTGAAGCAAAGTGCATTTTCTGAAGGAAGGCCTTAAGCCAGGTAGATTAAAGTCCTGTCCCTTGAAAACTGAAAACAAAATTGAAACCGTATGATACAGGAGTGATCTGTTGTTAAAAAATATATTTGTGTTAGTGGGTGATAAAATGTGGAGAATAGTCTCTCTGCATCCTGAAGAAATTGCTATTCCATGTAATCTGATGTAGTAAAGTGAATCAAATTATAGTAGAATTTTCACTGTATATTATACCAAATGCATTCATCTTCTTCTTTGAGCTGAGTTTCTCTGCACGTCGAACATATTCCACTTCTTCAAGATGAAATGAAGCCCAGTAGTCATTTACAGCTTTTCTACCATCAGTGCGTTATGTTCATGAAAAACATAAAAAAAGAGCTTCACAGTTAATGTTTCAAACATATGTTTAGCTGAACATATTTGGAACATAACACTTATTTGTCTCTATTGCTGTAATTTAACAAATAGTGAAGCATTTCCTCAATTACAGTGTAAGAGGAATAAAATACTTTTCAAAAGTGTGTACCTTTCACATTCAACTTTCTGTTGAGAAATGTGTTAAAAAGATGTACCAACACAAAATTTGTTACTATGACTATTCACTTTATATTGTTTTATGACTTTGGTTTTGACTATATGAAATTCAATTATTAATATGCTTAAGCATTTATTTGTTATCTATACAAATGTGTGTGTGTGTGTGTGTGTGTGTGTGTGTGTGTGTGTGTGTGTGTGTGTGTGTGTGTGTGTGTGTGTGTGTGTGTGTGTGTGTGTGTGTGTGTGTGTGTGTGTGTGTGTGTGTGTGTGTGTGTGTGTGTATATACATCTGCATGTGTCTGTGACAGTATATTTACTCTTTTGCATGTAACTATTGGAAAATATTTATCCATAACGTATTTGCTAAACTTTCTTTGCATGCATATATATATATATATATATATATATATATATATATATATATATATATATGTAGTACATTTAAGTGGGTTACAGGGAGAGCACTAATTAAAATAACGACACTCCCAATGCTGCAAACCACAAAAAACAAAAATACTGTTGTAGGGGTAAGCCTCACTGCACACCCCCCCCAAAAAAAATAAAATAAATAAATATATACACACACACACACACACACACACACACACACACACACACACACACACACACACACACACGTGGGGTTGGAAAAGAAAAGTTTTTGTTTTGGGACTGGTAACTATTTTATTTCCTTTCTTTAATAAGAGTAGAAGGAGAAGGTAGTTAGGGGGGATATAGACAGAAAAGGGGGTATTGGGATGGTAGCAGCAGACAAACACAGAATGTGGACAAATACCAGCAGGAGGTGCTGAATGAAAAGGGGAAGCGAACACAATAGAGAGACAACTGCAGACCAGAGAGAGTCTATTTGGTGATGGGGAGGACTGGACTAAAAAGAGTGGAAAAAAATGAAACACATGGAATTAGGATGCCGTGATGGAACATATGGTGGGGGTGATAGCTCCCCTTCAGCCTGTCTAGGGCATCACCTAGTCAGAGGTCAGTCACCTCTGTAACTACCATTCCTATTGCATGCTGACTAGTGCCAGCCATTGTACAACTCTGCTAGTCTCAAAAGGACATTCTCCAGGTAGCCAGTGTGAATGTCAAGTTCTGCCAGTCTGCTACCACCATCATCTGCAGATGTCAAGCTCTGCCAGTCCACTGCCCCCATCATCTGAGGATGTCAAGCTCTGCCAGTCCTCTGCCACCATCTGCAGATGCCAAGCTCTATCAGTCCACTGCCCCCATCATCTGCAGATGCCAAGTTCGGCCAGTCCACTGGCCCCATCATAGGTTCATAGGTAGGTACTAAGCTATCTGCCCAAAGGCATTTATAAGCCTAGCCAGAATGTGTTGGCTTTCGCCACCCCCTTAGATTAGTTCCCTGTGCCTCTGTCCAGCAGATCCACTGAAGTGATCCCCGGGGTAAACTTTCTGTTTCCCATCCACTCGTTAAGGTTTCTCTTGAAGAGTGTTAGGGAGGAGCTCTGCCTAATGTATATTGGAATCTTGTTCCAAAGCATAGGAAGTTTCTGGGACAGGAATATATCCCTCCAGCACGTCCTGTTTATTGTTGTAGTGAGGTTTAGATCCCTAGAGTGTGTGGCTCAAGGGGATAAGGTTTTCTTTAGGTGGAGCATGTCCATCAATTCTGGGTTGGACATGATCTTGTATGTCAGGCAGAGATCACCTCTGAGTAGGCGGTATGCAACGAGTACAGCTGGAGTTTCTTCAGTCAAGCTGCATAGGGCATCTGTTTGAGGCCAGTGATCCTCTTGGTGAGGTACTTCTGTGGTCTTTCCTGCTGTTGCAGATATCTTGTAGGGTACATCCCAAATGGGGCACTGTACTCTATGATGGGTCTGATGAGTGATGCGTAGAGGGGCACAATAACCTATTTTGATCTGAATGCAAACCCTTTTGTGATTAGGTGGGCCACACAGAAGGATTTTCTAACCACTTGGCAATGTGATTATCAAAGGAGAGACTACTCTCTACTTGGGACCCCAAATCCCTTATTATGTTTTCCGTATTTAGGGGACTACCACCTATGTGTTAGTTTGTGGGTACTTTGTTTTTTCCAAAGGGGATAACTGTGCACTTTTAGCATTTAGCTTGAGGCCATGATTTTGACACCAGGTATCCATCTCAGTGAGACCCTTTTGGAGGATGTCTGTGTCAGCCGGAGAGTCAATTACAGCCCCGAGTTTGCAGTCATCTGCGAACTTGGTCAACCATAATCCTCCTGTGCTTGCCTGTACCTCAGTGAAGTATATGCCGAACAGGAGAGGTCCTAGGACTGAGTCCTGGGGAACGCCACTTATAACCAGTTTATTGTTGGACCTAGCTCCCGCAACTCTCACCATGTGGGTTCTGTCCATGAGCTAGTTGGCAACCCATCTTGTGATGTAGGGGTTTATGTTTAGGCTGGTGAGCTTGTCTATAATACCAGAATGGGGAATGGTGTTGAAGGCCTTTGCGAGGTCTAGGTAGGCTGTGTGTACCACCTTCATCTGTGGATGTCAAGCTTTGCCAGTCCACTGCCACCATCATCTGAGGATGTCAAGGTCTGCCAGTCCACTGCCATTATCATCTGCGGATGTCAAGTTCTGCCGGTCCAATGGCCCCATCATCTGTGGATGTCAAGCTCTGCCAGTTGACTACTACCATCATTACTTCCACCAGTGCCTGCTAGGTGACATAGTGTCCTCAGAAAATGCCCCCCCCCCCATGATACACACTGGAGGTCACTATGGTCCCTACAGATTGCTCTTTCCTGGATGACCTATGTCACCTCATGGAGAAGCAACCCAGGAGAGGGATAGAGACAAGGAGAAAAAGGCAGGGCAGGCTAACAATGTGGTGACCATTGCCATAGTTGACAAAATTACCATTAAACTGCATATTGGTTAGTCTCCTTGCAAGGAACATAGGATCATAGAGTCATAGGAAGTTACTAAGCTATTGGCACTGAGGCCCTTACAAGCCTAGCCAAGAATTTAGCCCATGTTCAAACAAGTCAGCACCCGATGCCTCTGTCCAGCAGGGACACAGGTGGAATCCCAGGGGTGTACGTTTTGTGCCCCATCTAGTTATGCAGGTTGCACTTAAAAAGGGTTAATGAGGTACTCTGCTTGACATGGAGAGGGAGTCTATTCCACAGAAGGGGGAGTCTCTGGGACACAAATCTGTCCCATCAACAAGTCCTATTGATGTCACGACCAGGTTGAGGTCACGCATGCAGGTTACTTGAGTGGAGCTTGACTTACGAATATGTAGCAGTCCCATCAAGGCAGGGTCTGAGATTGCTTCGAGTACCAGACAGGGGTCACCTCTGAGGAGTCTGCATGAGACTGGGTAGAGGGACAGGGACTTTAGCCTATCTGTGTAAGGTAGATGTTTGAGGCCCTGGATTCTCCTGGTAAGGAACCTCTGTGGTCTCTCCAGCTGCTGCATGTGCCTTGCGAGGTACATGCCAAAAGGAGCATTGTACTCAATAATGCGTCTTAAAAGGGAAGAATACAGGGATGTTATGACCTCCTTGTCCCTGGATGAGATACCCTTCCTAATGAGGTGGGCCATGTAGAAAGCTGTCCATACAATGGAGGCAATATTGTGGTCAAATGTCAGTTTGCTATCAACCTGGGTGCCTAAGTCCCTCGTGACTGATTGTGTGCTTAGGACCTTGTTATTGATGTGATAATTTGTGGGGATGTCACCCTCCCCAAAGGGGATGATGATGGATTTTTTGGCATTCAGTTTGAGGCACCAGTTATTTGTTTGGGTGAGACCCTTTTGGAGGATGTCCACATCACTAGGGGAATAGATGACAGCACCCATCTTGCAGTCATCTGCAAACATGGTCAGCCATAGCCCACTGGTTTTGGCCTGCACCTCAGAAAGTATATCCCAAACAATAGAGGCTGCAAGACCAATCCCTGGGGTACACTGCTCATTACAGGTCTACTGCTTGAGGTGGCTTCCCCTGTTATGACTAGGTGGGTTCTATCAGTGAGCCAGTTTGCTACTCATCTGGTTACATACAGATTGATGCCTAGTTGAGAGAGTTTATCTATTATACCTGAGTGGGGAATAGTATCGAAGCCTTTGGCCCGGTCAATGTAGGTGGCGTGCACCATCTTCCCCTCATCCATTGCTTTGGTGACTGTCTCAAAGAAGTTGAACAAATTCAACAGGCATGACCTTCCCTTAACAAAACCAAACTGTGTGGGATTGAGTGTTTGGAGGTTGCCAATATCCTTGTTAATGAGATCCATGATAATCCATTCCATGGCCTTGCAGATCAGGCTAGTTAGGCTGATGGGTCTGTAATTTCCTGGATCAGTGGACACTCCACCTTTGTACAAAGGGATGACAGTGGCTGTCCTCCACTCAGTTGGGGTGAAGCCACTACTCAGACTTTGGTTGAATAAGGTGCCTAATGGTGCTGCAAGTTCCTGCCTGAGTTCAAGTAGAATGCAGCCTGGGATATTACCGGGTCCCATGGAGGCTGTATTTTTTGCCTTTCAGAGGGTAGTGATGACTTGCTCCCTAGAGATAAGGGAAGGGGGGCAGGTGCTGGGGATGTCCTGATTTACTGATGGGGGGACAGAGGGGTGACATTTTCACTGAATCTGTCTGCCAGCAGGTTATCTATATCAACAGCATTTGTATATGTGGTGTCCTTGACCCCCAATTCTGGGCATATTTGAGTGCTTCCTTTGAGACTGCGGGTATATGTGAAGAAGGGCTTATGACTGTCTTTAGTAGATGTGGCCAGTATGGGCTCAAAGTTTGCTTTGGAGGATTTCACAAGTGCTCTTATTTGCTTGTTCAGGCTAAGGAGAGAGTGCATCCAATTAGGCACCTACTCCTTCTTGGTCCTGGACAGCAATTTTTTTCCTTTTATTATAGAGTTTATTTATTGCAGATGTCCACCAGACAGGTTTACTCTTCCTTGAGGAGGAGGATTTTGTCCTGTTGGTATTCCTGATTCCATGCAGGTATATAAATGCTTGTATAGTACTTTGGTGTAGGTTTGGACATATCTGCCAGTTCCTATGGAGGGGGAGGGGGCTCTGAAGCTGTTTATACCTTTCCTCAGGAGATTGTAATCATCTTTGGAGAGGTATTTTTGTTTGACTTTAGCTGGGTGGGGGTCTGGGGAGATGGTGACTTCAAAAGTGACTGCTTTGTGGTCAGATCTTACCAGGGAGGATGACACTGTAGGGATGCTGCAGTGGTTACTCATGTTGGTTAATACCAAGTCCAAGATACTCTCACCTTTTGTGGGGGTGTTAACTAGCTGGTCCAAGGCATTTGCATTGATGAAATCAAGGAATCTCTGGGCATTTGTGTTTTGGCATGAGTAGTTCTTCCAATCTATGGTTGGATAGTTAATGTTGCCCAGGATCAGAGTAAAGGATTGAATCGTGATAGATATGAAGAGGTCCAGATAGGTGGTGTGGGCATCTTAAGTCAGAGTTGTGGGCCTGTAGCTAGCTATGATTTGAATAGGGGTTTTCTCAATGGTTAACTGCACCTGGAGTGTCTCCTGTGTGTCATGCTGTTTGACCATCCTGGAGGTGTGTATGTCTTTTATATATATTGCAATTCCACCTCCTTTTGCTTTGCTGCCCATGGTTTGGGGTCTGAATGTATGATAGGATGAGTAACCTGGTATGGATGGCGTGCTCTCCACAGCTTTAAACCAGGTTTCCGTCACTGCACAAATGTCAGCATCTTCCAGGGTTAAGAATGCTTGCAATGAATGCTGTTTCATGTTTAGACTCCTAGCATTTAGCAGCATGACATTTAATTTGTATTGTAATTACATTTTCATATTGGTAGTTTTGACCTCCATGGCATTGCCTAAAAAAAGGCACTATGGGGTAGGTAATAGCCTTTGCCAGAAGCCCAAGGGAGGCAGATGCAGGCCATCTCTGGCAAAGCATTGTAGTTTGTCAATCTTGTCTTTCCAGGCTGTTGGGCACTGGGTCCCCTTGGAATGACACCAGAAACTAAGTCAATTGTTAAAGCCAATCATTTTCTGTTTGTACTGAGGCATCATTCTGGGTGATGGTAAAATGCTGCTTAAGGCTAGGAAGATACCTGCCTGGGGCACATATTCAGTGAGCTCGATCATGTCTCTCTTCATATAGCCCAGGGAGGTATGTCTCAAGCCATTTACTCCAACATGGACTATGACAGAGTCATAACAGTACTTGTTGTTGAGAGGCTTGAGTGCATGGGTGATATGGTGGATACTGGCACCTGACAAACAACTAACTGTGACTTTCTCCTCATCCAGCCTGGTGAGGGACACATCTGTGTGTCTCACAATGGAGTCTCCTATGACTAATATGTTGGATTTATGTTTAGGCTTTAGTGACTGTGAGACGCAGTTGTGTGGTCTATGTGTGGTGTGTGATGTGGTAGGCAGTGGAGTTCGTATTTTTGCCTCAGAGGTCTCTTCTGTTTGGGTATGTTTTGTTGAGGACCTCCGCATATGAGGGTGTATGTTGTGTAGGTATGGGTGGTGTATTAAGTGTGCTGTTTGTATTGACAACCTTCTCATTGCCAGATATACTGACTTGTGAGGGAGAGAGCATTGACTCTAGGTAATTAATGTAATTACATCTCTCACAAATTGTGTTCCTATGGTGGTAGTAGTAGAGGGTTGTCTGTGTACATGAGGCAGTTGCTACACTGTCTCAGGATGCCCATATCAACCAGAGTGGCAGGAGAAAATGTAGGAAATTGTCCATCCATATTTGTCAGAAACTGAGGGATAGAGGACAGAGCGAGCTAAGAGAATAAAGGGTGGAAAGTCTAAGAGTAGTACTACTAGGTGAACTCACAAGTGCTACTAAGGGAATATTTGTAGCTGGAATACCTCACAAAGAGTTAAAAACTGTGCAGCTGCAGGTCTGGATGCAGCAATCCTGTATCAGGCTATGCTACTCAATTTAAGGGTTAAGAAAACAGTAAAACTCACAAAAAAAGCACATATGAACCACTTACAGCCAAAAACAGAACTCACAGTAAGAGAAAATACAGTTAAACAGTAATGAAATGCATTAAAATGCAGTTAAACAGTAATGAATTCCAGTAAATAGCAATAAAATACAGTTAAGTGGCAATGAAATGTAATCCTTGCACTATTTAGGTGGCAGGGATTTCTCTATTCACTTTTTTTCTCTAGGGTACCGGAGTGATCACCATTAAAGGAAGGGCTCAGTTTACCTGTGTAGCAGACCTGGCAGGAAACAGTCAAGCCCTCAGCTTCAGATGTTTGTGTGTGTGTGTGTGTGTGTGTGTGTGTGTGTGTGTGTGTGTGTGTGTGTGTGTGTGTGTGTGTGTGTGTATTGCTCATTGAAATAATTAGTCTGGCAGTTGGATGGAGAAGATTAAGGCTATAACCTGTTAAGATGCTGCTTTCTGTGGTCCAGGGGTTGAGACCCCAGCCTTTATTTACCTACCTGTTTGACTGAGCAAGGCACCTAACCAGACAGTCCTCCCAGGTTGAGGTTGAAAAGGTCCCTGGAGGTTAATTCTGTACTCTGGGTAAAAAAATAAAAAATAAAAAAAATAAATTGAAATGAATATTGCTTTGCACTTTACCTTTTGTCAGGGCCATGAATGAAAAGAGGCCTTATATAGATCAGTAAATGGACTCAAACAGTAAATGGGAGCTGGCTGAGAAGTTGGTCACAGCAGCAGAGACCTCTCATGATGACTGGCTATGTACCCAGAAAAGGAGAGCTATCACAATATCAGAGACAATTGGAATACTGTGAGAAAAAACAAACATACAAAGCTCCACACAGCCAGAATAGCAGGTCAGGAGTGGGCCCCAGGCCTTGGTTCTGTAAAGTAGAGGTCTTACCACTGAACCACCAGTAGCACCTTTGCTGAGTATTTACATTTTATGAGACCTTAGTCTGGCATTATATTAGTGTAGTGGCCATTTGGTGACCATAGCAATAGGTAGTTACACTGTGTTCCTCCTTGATGAAGGGAATTGAGTTTTCTTAAGTATGTGGCTAGGGTTACACTGAGACTGCTAAAAATAGAGTCTAGTTTAAAGAAATGACTGAATGTAAAAGTTACTAGGTGGAAGCTTGCTATGAATCACACAAAAAGAAAAGAATAGAAAATCTACAGTGAGACTTCCCAATGCAGCTGCTGTCTTGCTCTGTTTATTAAAAAACTAAGTCTACCTTACAAAAATGGAGTTTTTTCCAAAAGTAAACATGGAAAATGGATTACCAATGGTCCCTTGCTGACTAAAATTCTAAGATGCTGGCTGTGCCTTAATCCAGATCTGCTTCAGTATCATCTATATTGTCTGAAGAGGAACTATAAAATGCAAAGAGATTTCCACATGTTGCCAAACAAACTCAAGTTTCAGCTCATGCTGGGAATAGATATTAAAGTCTTGGAAATGGATCTTAGTTTCATATATACTTGAATCCAGGTAGATTATAGTTTTGAATGTGAGCCACATAGCTTAATTTCTGCATAGAGTTTTAAGCAGATCTTGATTGCAGAGTAAAATTGTAGTACTATAAAAAGACAAAGAATCTCAGCACAAAATCACGAGGCACTTCTTACCTACAAAGGTATTAGAAACAAAGCCTGGCTTCCAGGAAATAAAAATAAAAAGTCACACCATTACACAGTGCAGGGCATTATGGCAGAGACATACATATCTTCATGACATATTTTATTTATACCCTAAGGAAGAATGCAGTAAAAAGGATGATAAAATATATATTTAAGTCTTATGCAAGGCCTTGTAACAGGCCCAAGAGATGTAATAAATTGTCCCATCCCAGGTGGTAGACAATTGCCTATTTCACCATTAGCAGACAGTGCAGAGGTGTGTGGGCAGTATGAACTATATCTTATACTTTAACCTGAAACTATTTAAAAGACTTATTTGGCTTTATTTTGCCTACATTTTTAAGTTCAGAAATGTTAATCATTTCATGGGAAATCTGCATCATTTCAAAGATGCATTGTGATCATACCTGTCAACTCATTATCATAAGAAATCTTGACAAAGCCAAAAATATTTGGGAGACAAAGGACAAAAGTAGGGTCAAATTTTAAATATTGCTCTTATAAACTTAGAAACTTATTAGAAAAAAAGTGTTGCGCTACCATGCATTTTCTGAAGAATATGAAGTCTGAAACTCAAATGCCGGTATATGTTACTGACTTCCGCCCTCAGTGATTTGCAAGAAAACCGCAAGCTTTATGAAGAAGAGATTTAAATATGAGCCAAAATCTGGGCATTAAGTGAACATCTGGATAGTTGAGAAGTATGTTTATGATGAGGGCAGAAGTTTTTTTTTTCTTTTAAATTAAATCAACCTATATTATTATAGTAATGCTACTGTGTCTTTTATAATGTATGAATAATTACATTATATGTGAACAAAAATCCTGAAACAGATTCATAGAAGTACATTTCTTACAGTAATTTCAACCCACCTCTTTTGAAGTTTGGAGAAGACTGTATAGATTTTTCAGAGGAGGATTTCTTATCGGTTGGGAAAACTTCAGCTAACAAACAATAAATACCAATGTTTTCCTTGTATCAAATATCAAATTAAAACAAAAATTCTTAAATCTTCCTTTAAGAAGGAAAAAAAAAGATGACCAAAAAACAAAACTCCTGAAAATTATTAAAACAAGTAAGTGGCTTTATCTATTTAAAACATGATTGAAACCCATTACCATTGGATGAATGAAATAAAAGGCATGATATCACTGGATGAATGAAATCATGTAATGGGTTTTAATTGTATATTTAAATGAGATTTGAAATAGTGAATATGAGTGAGTGTGATGAAGTCTGTATCCTATGGTGTGTTTTAAAGAGACAAAAGTGCTTATTGGTTTTAATAAATTTTCAGTAGTTTTCTTTTTTTGGTCATCTAGTTTCCTTCTTGCAGACAGTTTTTTAAAACTTCAGCTAAACTAATTGGGATGAGATCCATCTCTGAAACCTACTTAAAGTCGCCATGCTAGAGATGTTTAAAAAGTTATTAAAGCTACTTGAAAATTACTCCATAGTAAGGAGCCTGTTCCCGTATATAGATTGATTACAGTCTCTGAATATTGAGTAAATGCAAAGAAGACTGGTTAATGGAAGGGACCCTTTGTGGAGCATAATTGCCTCAATGCCTTAATGAACTTTGTTTTGCCCAGCTTATAAGGCTAATAACATCCACACTCTATTGCATGTAGCCCGGGTGGGTTGCCATCTGTTCAATGTACAGCTGGGGGATGGACTTCAATAGAAGGTTCAGCAGGGCATGTGTATACTCGGAAGCATGAAGACTTGCATTACCATTTCTTTGGTAAATTTGGCTATAACTGGCACTGCCTCTTGTATAGTTTTTCAAATAAAATGGCTTTATCTCCCTATGTGAATCTCTGTGAATGCAATTTATATAGTTTCCACCATACTTGAATGGGTAGGTGGAACAATAAATTAGAATATAAAAACTATTGAAGATCCTTCCACAAATATGCCATTTTCTCAGCTTGTAAACAGATCAGCAGGTCCATGTGTCATGTCCAATAATTGATTGACTATAGTGGCCACCACTTCTTTGATTTTGGAACTCCTATAGGATGAGACCTGTCCCATCAAATAGAGTTTAAGTAACATAACATGATTTTTACAAATTTTTCAATCCTGAAAGCAAATATCAATTTGAAATTTAAGCAACCATTGTTTAATTATTTTGCATTTGATAGAAGAAACTGCTGTTGGTTTTTGCTTTGTAGCATGAATGCTTTTATGCATTGGAAGACAATCAACTATTTTAGAAAGTGGTGGGCTTTGTAGGACTAATTTATATTATGTGAACTAAGATGGAATACTTTATATTGTGCCTGGTTACTGTGATTGTGAAACAGTCAGACATCTGAAGTGTACACAGTCATCAAAGTTGTTATAAATACTAAGAACAGGGGCTGTTTGTGGAAGATAGTGACTGACTCTGGCCTGCTGTTGCTTATTTAGGTTTAATGACAGAGGATTAAAACAGTGAATAATGTTAGACATTACAGTTTATACTTCTTATCATACAGAAAAGTTATGTTAACATAAAAGCAATTGCTCTATTAACATTTTAAGTGAGTTTGAGTAATAATTATAGCTGTTCCTAATTTAGGGCAATTGTTCCCCATTATGTTTTTGGCTTTGTTCTTAATTCTTGAGCAGTGCAGTGGAAACCTGTAACAGTCATTATTCTGGCTTTGCAGGGCTAATGTATATCTGTGTGAAGCAAGTTGGAATACTTTATTGTGGCTGGCTACAGTATCTTTGTGTGAAACAGAATGGAAGTAAATTACTGTTACCACTATTATTATAATCAGTCATCTGACATGTACACTGTCAACAAAATGGATGCTGACACTGGATATGGGAGGAGTCCAGGATTTAAAATAACTGACCCTGGTGTAATTTGGCAAAAATAAAAGTTATTATTATGTTTTTGCAGCTCTAATATGCATTTGTGTGAAGCAAGGTTAAAATGTTGTAACTGCTGGGTATGGAAAGTTGTCTGTGGATTAAAGTTACTGACCATACATTTATCAGCTCAGGTCAAACAGTAATTAATCTGGTTTTGAAGGATTAATGTGCATGTAAGTGTATTTGAGAAACAAATGTGAAATACATTACTGAGATCATTATTTTTTTTACAGTCAGACACCAGAGTAGTGCAATGCCAAAAGAGTGGTTGTAATTGCTGGATAAGTGTGGCAGACTAGGTATGAAATGACATGCCCTGTTATTATGATTAATTTAAACAGTTACTAATCTGGCTTTGCATGCATTTGCATGAATCCAGTTGGAATGCTTTGCTGTGGCAAGTTCTTATTTTATGATCACAACTGAACCCTTAAGGTGAGTGTACTCAGTGAATTAAGTGGGTGCAATTGATGGGTAGTTAGGATTTCTGTGTGTAATGGTGACATAACCTTGCTGTTTTTATTTTGCCCAAGTTAAACAATCACTGAAATGGTTTGGCAGGAGCAGCCTTATATTTGCTAAAATTAGTGTAGAATGATCATTGGTGGTATGACTTATGCATGGGGAGTTGTGGTTTATGTAAGAATAAAAAGTTGGTCCTATTTTTTTCACATTCTATTAGAGTCAAACATCAGCATTGTGCAAGATAACAAATCCAGACTATGAAAGGCAGGTACCAAGTGTGAAAAAGACTGATTATTGGCACAGTGACAAATGTATAGCATTGTCTTCCCACAACACATTTTGATTTCTTGCTGTGGTTCCTTTTGAGTGGAGTCTACATGTTCTTCCTGTCTCTGTGTTTTATCTATACATGTGCTTTGGTTTCCTCTGGTGACCTTAAATTCCTTCAATTTGCCTTTAGGCACACGTGAATTGTGTGTGTGTGTGTGTGTGTGTGTGTGTGTGTGTGTGTGTGTGTGTGTGTGCGTGTGTGTGTGATGACTGCATTGTGTCATAGCCCTGGCCTATCAGAGGCAGTGACAGTTTGTGTGCATATGTGTGTGGATGCTTGGAAACATGGACAAAATAATACCCACTATTTTAACTTTGGAAGAACACATACATAGTTGCTGTGAGATATATATACTCAACATGTCTCCTTACCCCTACATCACCAAATGCTCCCCCCACTTACTTCAACCAGCCCTGTTCAGAAGTGTACACATAAGACTTATATGACTTGTGCAGAACTAGGTGCTGGCTGGGGAATGTGTGTGTTCATTAGTTTTTTAACCTTCATCACAATAAAACCTTAGAAATGTGCTCATACTTTTACCATAGGAATTTTTCAGATTAACAGTAAAAACTTAAGTAATTATCTTTAAAAATAATGCATAAAATTTATCATAGTACATCTTGACCCTTAGAGGGATTGCAATTACCAGACTACCCCAGTTGTATAATGGGATTGTGACATGGGTGTATTACAAGAGTCCATCTTCAACATCTGCCCCAGGCTCCATGTAGAGTAAAACTGTCCCTTATTAGGTGTGTGCACATAACATCACTATACTTTGTATGGGGGCTGGCTGGGGGATAGAGCGGTCATTAGTTCCTTAACTTTTGTTACAGTCAGATCTTATAAGTATGCGCAGAATGTTGCTATATCTTGTCTAGGGCAGTATATTTTCTATGAGCAACAAGTTGGAATGCATTACTTTGATCATTACTGTTTTCACTTTCCTCATAATCAGACATATATACAGGTGACTACCATTTGGGAAAAAAGGCACAGAAACATTTTGCTTATATATGTCTAACAAGAATGAAATATATTATAGGTTCATAGGTTCATAGGTTCATACTAGGCTATCTGCCTAGGGGCATTTTATAAGCCTAGCAGAGTGTGTTGTCAAATTACTGTGGTCATTTGTTCGTTTACTGTCATCCCAGTCTAATATCAAAGGGGTAGACAGAAAGTTTCTGTGTCTTCAAGAAAAGGGGTAAGGAGGCATGGTGTGGGTATGTATGACAGCAATAACTTGAAATGCTTACATGCAGCTATTTTCTCTTTCTCATTCATCCCACTATAACACAGGAGGGATACACACTACATGACTTTTGTTCAGAGGGGGAGGGTAAATAGAGAGGCACCAATCCCATATATGATTTTTGCATCCCAGAAGTAGTTTAAACAGACCTGCTGCTTTGTCGTTTTTCAATATTAAGCCTTGGACATTATTTATTTTTTTCCTAGAAAGAAAAAAAAGACTGAATTTCTTTCCTTACTTGTTATTTTTGTTCAAGCCAGTACTGTCTCAAATGGTTGGGAAAAACCTCTAAAATGTTCCTCAGAGCATTTAGAACACTGCAGCTTTTTTGGGGGGGTCATCACGGCCCAAGGAGCCCCTGCTTAATTCAGTTATTTCCTCTGCAGTTATTGTAGTGCAGTTGTGGACAGGTGGGTGTATTGAATGGAATGAGGAAGAAGATGAATAGTAAGGTAAAATAAGGAACTTATTTTCTTTCCTTACTCATGAAATTTGTTCAGGCTGTTATTGGAAAAATGTTGAAAAAATGCACCTGCAAAGCATCTGGGATACTATGGCATGTGGGAGCCTAGCAGTCACCACACCCCTCACTTAATTCAGTTTATTTCATCTACACTTACTGCAGTGTAGTCTTGGGCAGTTAGTTTGTGTTGAAAGGATACATGGCAAAAGCTGAAATGTAAGCCAATGTATACAAATGAAAAAAGAAGAAGTGCTTCTGTCTGGCTGGTGTAAGAAGGCAAGGGTGGAGAGAATGGACATTTGTGAAATATAGGGAGGACTGGCTGGCAGCAGGGGGGTGTACTCTGGAGCCCTTTACCTAGGGCACCATTTCACTTAAGGCTTATCCTGTTGGCAACAAATAAAGCACTAAGGATGGTAGGCCTGATATTTAGAACAGTGCCTCCTAGAAATAGCAATATTGTAATATTTGGACATGTCTCTCATACATGCCATATTTTGAATATAATGCTATATTTTCTGCTGCTTTCAGTTTGGTACTAGTATGTTGGAATTGGTTCAGTGTAAATTCACAAAAAAAATAACATATATAGAGGATTATGAGTAATCTGAGACTAAATAAATTAATCCTTTAAAGTATAGCATACAGAATGAAAAGAGAAAAATGCACTTGGGTTATAAAGCACTTGGAGCTACTACATGGCTGGCATTACAAAGGACAGATATGGAAGTAAATCAAATAAATAATAGATATGTTGATTTTAATTGTTCTTACAATTTGAACAGAACTTGTAAAATATATAGCTACATTACACAGATTATTCCCAAACAGTGAAATTGTTTAACAGTAGATATTAGGCAGTCTGAAAATTTACAACAATTTAAGAATCATTTATAAATTTGGGTAGGGAATAGTAACCTCTAAGGGAGTCTGCATTCTTTGAAGGCCAGGTGGCATGAAAAGAGGTTTAAAGAATTTATGAACCTATAAACTTATGATGATCTCTAAAATGATGTTGAGTTTCAGAATGAATGTTAAAATAATGAAGGTAATGTGATTATGGTCTATAAACTATTTTCTTAAAAACTTTAGCCTGAGGGCTGAAGAACTTAATTGGCCCCTAACTCTCAGTTTTCCTAATATCATTACTTATGATAACTGGGATGATCTAAGACATTTTCTACATATGTGGAAACATTCCTTACAAAATACACCTACAGTACAATACTGTCACAGGTCAAGCTATAAACCCATCCATTTGTTTAAGTAAACATAGAGAGATTATTAGCAGAGAAAGAGTTGCACACTGCTTATGTCACACAAGGAAGCTTGATAGAAAGCTCTTTCCAAATGAAATAAAACTGTTATGACATGAACTGCAATATGGCAAAACAAAAGACAAAGCTGACTATCTTCAAATTGCAGGAATGATGTCATTAGACAATAACAGTTAAGGAGTGTCATCATGAATATATAATAATGCCATATTTCTAATAATAATAATAATTATAATATTATGTTTCTGTTGCTCGTCTAAATACTGTGAGGGTAATGTCAGATAGTGTTTTTAGTCAAAAATTCTGCAAAACGTGTTTTACTTATTTCCTTTCTTGACATATTAAATTCTTTAGCCCCCAGCAGATTTATACACGTTAAACCTTACTATGCACCATAGTTAACTAAGGAAACACAGTCCCTGCTTAGATCTAGAGATAAGGCCTGGGCAACTTGGAATAAAACCAGGTCACAAACCACTCTACAAACTTACAGCGAACTTCAAAATAAAGCAAAGAAACAAATGAAACAGGATAAAATAAACTACTACTCTGAAATCCAAACTAAGCACCATAATAATCCTCAGAAATTCTGTACAGCTATAAATACTTCTTCCAGGCAAAGACAGCACTCACCCCCCCCCCACATTATTAATACCTCATTCAATATCGCTACTCAGTTTAATAAATATTTTACTGAAACCATCTTAACGTTGTCAAAGAAACCCCCTCAACCAACAAAACTCCCAGTATCCCTCCCAACATTATCTCAATCTTCTTCCTGCAACCAGTATCCACTGACACAATCAATAAACTTCTGAAAAAAATTAAAACCTACTACACTAGCTGTAGACAACTTACCTGATGAGTATCTAAAGATAGCAGCAGATGGAAAAGTCTATCCTATATCAATACTAATCAATAGTTCCATAGCAGAACAGCAGATCCTTCCCATTTGGAAAACCTCTTACATTATATCCCTACATAAAGGTGGCTCTTCAACCGATTTCTCCAACTGTCGCCCAATTGCAGTATTATCACTGTTGTCTAAAATACTTGAGAGGGTCATTCATATGCAAGTTACTGAATATCTGCAAATTAACAAACTGCTAACCAACACTCAACATGGCTTTAGATCATACCATAGCACATTAACACCTCTAATGTCATTTACTAACACTGTCAACTATCACAGGAACAATAACAACTATGTATCCTCTATCTTCCTTGACCTATCAAAAGCCTTTGATATGTTTTCTCATTCTAAACGTCTAAATGTCCTCTCTGATCTAAATTTTTGTAACTCTACTCTTGATTGGTTCCAGGATTACCTTACTGGACGTCAACAAGCAGTTTCTTGGCAACATACCCGATCACCCCACTTACCAGTAACCCTAGGTGTCCCTCAAGGTTCCATCTTAGGCCCACTTCTATTCTCAATATTTACAAACAACCTCCATTTGTCAATCCCACAAGCCTCACTCATTCAATATGCAGATGACTCAACAGTGATATGTGCTGCTCCTTCACTTCAGGAACTCCAGAAACTAACACAAGAATCCTTTCTTGCAGTTGAATCTTGGCTCAGAAATTCTAATTTAATATTAAACCCTAAGAAAACCAAACTTATGATCTTCCATCCTACTAAATTTGTCTCTCCCATTAACACAATTTAACATTGTTTCACTAAATAACACCATCATCTCACCATCCCTACACACCAAACTACTGGGTGTTAAAATTGACTGTAAACTTAAATTTGACATTCACATTTCCCAAACTGTGAAAAAAGTACATACAAAACTTGGAATGTTATATAGGAATAAACACTATTTTGCTACAAATACTAGAATTGCCATCGCTCAAACACATCTAATCTCCACACTGATATATGCAGCTCCTATACTCCCTAACCTAAAAAAATCTGAGGTATAAAACCTTGAATCCTGTTATAACAAAATAGCCAGATATGCTACAAACGTACCAGCCAGAACCCACCATTGCTTTGCACTCAAGCAACTTAGCTGGTTAGAGCTCCCCCAACTCCTTCACTATATCAAATTAACCATGGCCCATAACATTCTCTATGAACCAAAGAAAACACCAGCATTACAAGCGTTACTTCAACCTTATACCACAAACAGAACCTTATGCTCCTCTAACAAACATCTCATAAAAATCAATGCATCCAAAAATCAAGCTGGAGACTCCTTGTTCTCAAACTATATAGGACAAATCTGGAATATACTTCCAGATAACATAACTACCATTGCATCCCTATTCCAGTTTAAAAACACTCTAAAAGCCCATCTCCTAAACAAATGGCTGTGTCCTTGCTTTACCCCTGACTAACATCACTCTCTGTGTGTCCTATCTTGTACTTCCTCTGGGTATCCTACAATTTATCTAACTTCACCACCTCTGACTCCCTATTCCTACTTTTCCTGTCACTCTGTAAATAATCATCCTCTCAGTACTAACTCACTGATGCAGAGAAATAATATCTCTGACTTCTCTATGTGATCAATTTGATAATAGTTGTAATTATGAGTATTCACTTGAAGCTATGACATGTCTGTTTCTATTACATTGTAATGTTTTTCGGACATAATGTCTAATAACTATGTTAGCCTAGATTTGTATCTTATCATGTTTCCATACTATGTAACACTATTTCTGTATGTTCCATGCGTATGTTTTATATATACTCTGTATATTTTTTGCTATTTCTGTATGTTCAATGTAGAGATTTTCTTCCCGGGTCTCTGCTGAAAAATGGACATGTGTTCAGTTGGACTTTCCCAGTAAACAAATGTAAAATAAATAAAATAAAATAAATAAATTGTAACTGCTTTCTACAATGGACATTTACCCTTAACACATGGGTTCCTTTTTTATAATATTATGTACAATGTTAACATAATATACATATATGTGTGTATGTATGTATATGTATACATATTTATATATATAATTATATTATGTCTGAGGATGATGATGGACTGTTCTTATTCTCAGTGTTATATACAAGGTTTTGTACTGGTTCCAGTTTTTGTTTTATTTGTTAAAGAAAGTCATGACAGTAGCTCCTCACAACTGAGTTGCCATGCCTATTTACTATACGTGGACAGTGACAAAGGCTTAGCATTGTATGACAAGCTGCAGTATGAGTTTAGGGCAGTTCTGCAAACTGTGTATTATTTCATACATTTGACTAAAGTTGTCACTTCCTTCTGGTAGCCCGTATTCTCATAGATACACATAACTTGTACCTTGTACCAGGGTTGGGAGGGTGGCCTAATGGTTAAGGTGTTTGCCTTACAAACATAAGGTACAGGGTTTGAGACTCACAGGGAATAATTGGCTAGGCTTAAAATGGCTTGCAAGGGCAATTAGCCTAGTACTAATCTATGAACCTATGAACCTATGTACAGCTAAAATATAAATTCTCCTTTTACTGCATGCTATTTCTCCAAAAAACTGTGCCTCAGTCCCATGATAACCAACACTGGTCACTATCAATTGGGTCAATAGGTCTTTATCTTACAGAGGTAAACACCTTTACATTTTTTTAAATATTTGCTGAAGCTTTTACATTAATTTTGGCTGTTTTAGATGTTTGACCCCCAACCCTTGCTGGCATCAAGACAAATTTTCCTGCCCTGGTTTGAGGTGATATGTCGTGAAATGCATGTAATGTGCTCAGTCACCTATAGTACAGATTTTCCACATAAGCCTGATGCCTTCCATTTCCCCAAATCTGACACAGTGGCTATATTTGTTAACAGAGCTAGCCCCTCACTTGATCCAGAGGATATTATTACTACAGTGAGAGCTTCACCTCCTTTTCCTCTCCACCTTGAAAATGACAGCTGACCTTTGGTCAGCCAGCTCTTCCCCACTCTGATTGGCCCACTGGCACTTGAGCATCTAATCAAAGCAGGGTCCTCAGTATCAGAGATGGTAGCTCTCATTCTCTCTCGCTGATTGTCTCTGTACCTGTGGTCCTACATATCATGGCGTAATTTTGAAATTCTGATGGAGGCTGTATGGCTAGCTATCACTTCCAGTTAAGGAATGGCCAGTAATGGACCAGATTGTTGACATCTAACTGACTTGGGTTTATTTTCATGTTTTGTCTTCAGAAGCATGGTAATGCAATGGCATTAACAACAGTATATGCTCTGACTTACAGAAAATGACTTTACTTCCAGACAGTTTTATGAACTGAATGACATAATGGTAGTTCTGGACTTAAGGCATGAGTACTGCTGAACCAATGTCTCTGACACAATACCACCACGACCACCACCACCGCCACCACATTGGAAGAGTAGCTACTTGTCCATATGTGGCTTTTGATGGTTTGACTCTATCACTAAGTCAGGGAGAAGGAATTCCAGTGGGAAAATGTCCTGCCCCCTCCATAGTCATCAGCCAGATGGGATGTTTTGCAAATTCCAAGGCACAAGTATTTATAGGTTTGATTATTTGTTTTCTGACATGGAAATTCTGGCATGGCATGACACACTTTTATTACGGGAACTAAGGGGAAAGCACCAACACATAACATTACAAAAGGAGAATAACATAAGATATTAAGGCAAGTTTCTAAAAAACACAACACAGACCCATAAATCCAAAATGTTTAATTATTTAATTTATGCTTAATGGATAATATATTTATTATCTGGCAAGGGTTATCAGATATATTAGAAGAAATTAAAAAGCAAAATCTACTAGCCAATTTCTAAGGTTCTTATTTTTTACAGTTCTTCATGATTTTTTCAATTATTTAAGACCAATGATATGCTAGGTTTTGGTAAAAGAATACATAAAAAACAACACAAATGAATACTTTTTTGTATGATAACTGCATGCATCCAGATTTTGTAAAGTAAATTGTTGTTAAATCTTTAATTATAAGGACCAAAAGGTTAACCATATTAACTATAAATTAAACCAAATTTATTTAAAAAGCTGACAAATTTAAATATGAAATCTCATGCAGAGGATATTCCATCCAGGAAATAAATAAAAGGGAATTATAACTATCTAGGAAAAAACATATATGACCTTTAAGTACTTTTTCACAATAAAAAGAGAAAAGAACTATCAGGTTACTCATAGTAGGGACTCTAAGGCATTGTGTAGTGATATGTAAAATAACTGGCATATTTTAGGGTTCCTATTACCAGATCGCAGACGCAGTTTGTCAAATGCGTCTTGATCGAACTGACAAGAGAGAAAAGGCAAAATAACGAAGTGGCTTTTCAGTGAATTCTTTCCCTGGGAAAGAATTCGCTTGGCTGCTTCCGTTACTTTGCCATTTTCAGCACTGCAGTGTGATCTCGGAGTTGGTATATTTAAGTAGGGGGGTGTGGTGGGGACAGCCCCCCCACATTATGTAATGTTTTAAAGTATATATTTTTTTTAATTTTGGAACAGCGATTGTTTTCCCTTGTTCTGAGGTTTCGACGTTGTAAGCTTTCGCTTACATGGGGTCGATTATTTATCGTTCGCTTTTCTGAGTGTGTGATAATATAATATAGACCCTATTTTATGGGGCAGTAGAAACTTAGCTGCAGAGACTGCAGATAGTTAATACTATTTATAAAATGACCCAAATTTGAAAGATATGATGGTTGAGAGCAATGGTAGCAGATACAAAGAAAGATACATTTACAGGTTATAACTGAGCTACCTGCCAGTGTATATCTAAAAAGATATGTTTGTTTATCCAGTCACAAATATGGTATAATCCTTGTTTGGGAAAGAGGGGCTTGATGGCAATGCCCATGCTTTGTTTCTATGAAGACTATAATACTTCAGATGCAGCATACATGTCAATCTGTACTCAGTGTAATGCATTTTATGTAGGTAAGACCAATAGTTGCATGAATTAACTTAAGAGCAGTACATAGTGTTAGAAAGAAAAACATGGCAATCTAAGTGGCAATGCTCAGATCTGCAGAATGGCAAAAAATACACTGAACCGACCGATATCGCCAACATCCTGGCAGACAGGTTCAGCGCAAACTTCACCCCCCTCTCACCCCTAAAAGGGCCCATAACCATACCAGAAGAATGTAGAATCCCTGAAATCACAGACACTCAGGTTAAAACAGCCCTCTCCAAAGCCAAAAACACAGCATCAATGGGACCGGACGGTGTCCCAGGCTGCGTCCTACACAAGCTCAAAGACGAACTAACCCCTCACCTAAACACACTGTTTAAACTCAGCCTCTCCACAGGCTACATACCCATAGAGTGGCACACAGGAATGGTTATTCTGCTTCACAAAGTTGGAGCCACAGCAGACCCTGGGAACTATCGCCCTATAAGCCTGACTAGCTTGGTCTGCAAGGCTATGGAGCGCATCATCATGGAACTCATTAACAGAGACATTGGGAACCTCCAAACACTGGACCCTACCCAGTTTGGCTTTGTTAAGGGCAGATCATGCCTCCTAAACCTGGTGTACTTCTTTGAGACAGTTACCAAGGCTATCGACGAGGGAAAGGTGGTACACACAGCCTACCTAGACCTCTCTTATGCCTTTGACACCATTCCCCATTCTGGTATTATAGACAAGCTCACCAGCCTGAACATAAACCCCTACGCCACAAGATGGGTTGCCAACTGGCTCACAGACAGAACCCACATGGTGAGAGTTGTGGGAGCTAGGTCCGACTCTAAACCGGTTACAAGTGGCATTCTCCAGGGCTCAGTCCTAGGACCCCTCCTGTTCGGCATATAGTTCTCAGAGGTACAGGCAAGCACAGGAGGACAATGGCTGACCAAGTTCACAGACGACTGCAAACTAGGGGCTATAATTGACTCTTCCGCTGACACACACATCCTCCAAAAGGGTCTCACTGAGACAGATACCTGGTGTCAAAATCATGGCCTCAAGCTAAATGCCAAAAAGTGCATAGTCATCCCCTTTGGAAAAAACAAAGTACCCACAAACTACCACATAGGTAGTAGTCCCCTAAATATGGAAGACATAATAAGGGATCTGGGGACCCAAGTAGATAGTAATCTCACCTTTGATAATCACATTGCCATAGTGGTTAGAAAATCCTTCTACATGGCCCACCTAATCACAAAAGGGATCGCATCTAGATCAAAAGAGGTCATTGTGCCCCTCTACTTATCACTCATCAGACCCATCATAGAGTACAACACCCCATTTGGGATGTACCTTACAAGACACCTGCAACATCTGGAAAGACCACAGAAGTACCTCACCAAGAGGATTACTGGCCTCAAACAGATGCCCTATGCAGCTCGACTGAAGAAACTCCACTTGTACTCGGTTGCATACCGCCTACTCAGAGGTGATCTCTGCCTGACATACAAGGCCATGTCCAACCCAGAATTGATGGACATGCTCCACCTAAAGGAAACCTTATCCCCTCGAGCCACACGGTCTAGGGATCTAAACCTCACCACAACAATAAATAGAATGTGCTGGAGGGATAGATTCTTGTCCCAGAGAGTTCCTATGCTTTGGAACAAGATCCCAATCTACATTAGGCAGAGTTCCTCACTAACACTCTTCAAAAGAAACCTTGATGAGTGGATGGGAAACAGAAGGTTTACCTCGGGGATCACTTTAGTGGCTCTGCTGGACAGAGGCACAGGGAACTAATCTAAGGGGGTGGCGAAAGCCAACAAATTCTGGCTAGGCTTATAAATGCCTTTGGGCAGATAGCCTAGTACCAACCTATGAACTTATGGCCAATGCATTGCACAGGCATTTCTCTTACAGATGCAACTGATATATTTTTTCTTGTCCTGCACAACTTAATTTCATCTATTACAGTGGGGAAATTCTAACATTTAAAGAGCAGAACTGGCTTATTTTATTGTATGTTGGAATATCTCTATACAGTAATAAGATAATTAGTTTAAGAAATATTTTAAAAATAGGCAATTCTTGATGCAAGTACTCTGGTTTTATAAAAACATTAACAGTCCGTAGAAATATCCTTAGATGTGAAAGTGCTTACTGTTTGCTGTTTTCATGTGAGATGGGGATTAATATTTTATCTTGCTTTTTTAGTTTGCATTCTTTATCAGAACAGTAAATGGTGATTGATGAGGTTATGGTAAGATGTTAATTTGTTATTCTATATTGTCAAAGGAAAAATAAACTTCAAAATGATCAATACACGGCAAGTTCAGGTTAAGGCACTTTAATCTTGCAGCAAGGAGACAAAAATGTGCTAATACAGAGTTTGTCTAACTAAAATCAGGAAGTAAGGTCATTTTTATACATTTTCTAACAAGACATTGCCTACCAAGCTGACGTAACAGATCACAAGTTTTAGCATCATTACTTCATAGCAGCTGTCTGTCCATGATTTTCTGCTTGCACTATCACTTTTATGAAAAACTTCCTAAGAAAAACAACTTGGCCTTGGTGACCACCGGTTAGATACAGCTTCCCACTATGTTATGTTACCATTCAAGGTACTATAGCTAATTCGAGCACAAAGCAAGTTCAGATTCTTCAAGCAGTCTTTTGTTTCATGGATCTCTTCTTTTCCGCAGCTGTGCATGTTCTCATAACACGAACAGAGCTGATTGTTCATATTCAGTCATATTATAGAAAACAGTATTGTTCTATTCATACCCTATTCATTAATTTTCCTGACCTAGCAGATAATCACCTGCTTCTCAGTACATTTCCAAAAGGCATAAACATGAATTTTGCTGTGCTAGCAAATACTAGGTCAGGGTGCATCTTGCAGTTTCAGAAAGCATACTGTAGTTTGAAAAATCATCTTATAATTTCATACAGAATTAAGCTGTACATAAAATAGAATGAAATGTGTTAACTCTTTTAGCTTCTAATAAGCACTAAACATATATTAACACATATTTTCCTAACATTTCCCCCCCTGTTAATACTTTTTATTCTATTTTCAAAAGCATAAACAGTTTGCTTCTTCTCCTAACCTCTTCCATTTCGGATTTGCAGTTAAGAGAGTCATTCAGTTTAAACTTATGAAAGCATTTCAGTTTTCAACAACTCTTCAATTTCAGTACTTTGATACAAAGTCTCAGAAACTGATATGTCTATAAAATCTTTGATTAACTTTTTCATGCAGGGAATACCACAACAAATGCATGCTCCTAATAGGAGTAATCCCACACAAATGGCAATCAGGATGTTCATTAGGATGGAACCCCACCCCCCAAACAAATTCTGGAAAAAGTCCGTCAGAGGGTTTGGGCCTGGTTTGGTCATGGCCGACACTTGCTGGATCACCTCAAGATGGTCGTTTATCTCATGCTGGTTGTCAGGAATATACGAACAGCATTCTTCTTTGATTAAAGCGCATGTACCACCTCTCGCCGCTAGGGTGAAGTCGAGAGCCATGCGGTTTTGAAGCACCACAGTTCTCATAGCATTTAGTTCATCAGTCATTAATTCGAGAGCAGAAAAAGTTGCATTGCTCATAACTTCGAGAAGTTTGGACAGTTTTCTCAGCTCCCAAATCGATTTCACTGCGCCATATGCAGGGGCTATGCCTGCCCATGATATAATAGTGTCACTCAAGTCCATGTGTGTCAGTTTATCTTTGTTTTTCACGGAATTATGGTTTCTCCATCCTGTTTCGATTCGTCCCACTGGATTCTCAGGTCTCTTGATTGGATTTCCAGGTTTACTGCTGACCTCTCTGACGTTTCGAATTTTCCCTCGAGGCAAAGCTGCAGTGTGTCGTATGGCCGGAACCAGGTAACCCAAAAAAACAACTGCCAGACCAGTTCTCAGATAGCCATTTGTATGCCTTTTTCCTACAAACAAAATAACAATTCTCTACTTTAGTATTGATATATGCTTGCCCTGCATGAAACATTTTCTTATCAATGATAGAAAGTTGCTTCAAACAACAGGATTATGCTGTATTTCACTAACAGTTTTTTTTTGCATTTTCTCAAGATATGAGTCATAGTTTGTATCACAAATAGTTTCTGCCTTATTAGCCTTGATATAACATTTATAAGAAACAGTCACATTGCAATTGCTCCAACCCACCTGAATAGTGTCATTTTTATAAAAACATACAATTCCTTTTTGTGTAACAGGTAGGTACAATGCTGTTTTGTCTTGTGATTTTACAGGTGTAGTATCAAAAATCAAATTTTCCCAGATCTCATTGACCCCTAGGGGGACAGCAGTCATTAATAATCCCCCGTATGCTGTTGGTATAGCTGTACAAATCCAGCAGTTCGAAACATTAAAAGTCTCAGCATACACATATTTAATTGCTTGGTAAGTGTTAAAGTTTGGGTGCCAGTCTATGAGTAATGCATCATGTTTGTTCAGTTCAACTTGTGTGGCTGAAAAAAGGAAAGGCCACAGCAAAAAGATTATTGTTACCAGTATAGCTAACAGGATGATTATGCAATTTTTCTGAGGTTGTTTTGCATCCCTGTTTACTCTATACCTGGTCATTTTGTTCTCGTTGTATAACAGTAACAAGGTTTTTGTCCAGTTTAAAGTTCTTGACCAGTTTGCAGTGCGTCAAATGGATCCAGGATACACGTTCAGCTATCTTGACCGCAGTGGGTGTTGCCAGCAAAACTTGGTACGGTCCCTCCCACTTTGGAGAACTCCTTCATGACCTTCACCCAGATCCACGATCCCGGTTGTACTACTGCTTCCGATGGTCTGGCTTGTTCTTTATCTGAAACAGAATTTAACTGCAGAAGTTTGTTATTCAAAAATCGCCTCATATACTCTGCAAGTGAACTGTCAGCCTCCTGGTCTGCAGGCATGAGAGGTTTCCACTGAGGCATATAATATGCCCTCCCAAACAGTGTTTCAGAAGGAGTTAACCCCTTTGCATTTGGAACAGTTCTCAGGCTCAACAGTGCCAGAGGCAGACAGTGCACCCAGTTCTTCTGTGTCTCACTAATCAATTTCCTAAGCTTATTTTTCAGAACCCCATTATGCCTCTCTACTAATCCTGCAGATTGGGGGTGGTATGCACAATGGTTTTTCAAGGAAATCCTGAAATAATGGCTTAATTGTTGTATGGTTTGATTTACAAAGTGTGTGACATTGTCACTATAGATCTTTTCTGGTATGCCAAATCTAGGAATAATTTCTTTAACGAGGACTTTTGCAACAGTAGCTGCATCTGGATTTTTGGTCGGAAAAGCTTCCACCCATTTGGAAAACATATCTATAATGACAAGACAGTACTTTTTATTTTTGCATTTGTTTAGTTCTATGAAATCCATACAGATAGTATGGAATGGGTACGGTGGTGTAGGGAAACTCCCTTGCTTAGGCTTCGGTGCCCCCTGTGCATGATGCCTGTTACAAACATGGCATGCTGCACAAAAATTTTTTTGTGTAGTTTGTAAATCCATACGTTGTAAACACTCGATTCACTAACTGTACCATCCCCCCTGTTGAGACATGGCACTGCCCATGGCTCAACAAAGCTGCATATCTAAACAAGTTAGACGGCAAAATTGGTTTTCTTTCTTTGGAGATGTACAGACCTTTCTCAAGAATTGCTCCTCGTTTTATCCATTTTTGTTTTTCTACATTTGTAGTAAGTGTCTGCATTGTTTTTAACATTTCTAAATCTAAAATCTCAGAAGGTTGTAATTCCTCACTCAAAAGAAATACTTCTGAAGCTGAAGCTGCCTGCTTTGCAGCTGTATCAGCTCTCGCATTACCTTTTGAAATCCTGTCCTGTTGCTTGGTATGAGCTACGCATTTACAAATAGCTACTTTCTGAGGTAACTGAATAGATTCTAACAAATCTAAAATAAATTGCACATGATTAATCGGTTTACCAGTAGATGTTATCATTCCTCTATTTTTCCACTGTTGCGCAAAAACATGTACAGTAGAAAAAGCGTACTGGCTGTCAGTAAAAATGTTCACACATTTACCCTTTGCCAAGGTACATGCCCTTGTCAAAGCAATCAATTCTGCTGCTTGTGCAGATAAGTTGTGTGGTAAAGACTTTGCTTCTAAAATCTCAGTCTCAGAAACTACTGCATACCCTACTAGATTCTGTTAGGACCCTTTTTGCACGAGCCGTCCACATAGTATGTCACCTCGGCATCTTCCAAGGGAACATCCGTGAGATCTTTTCTAGGCAGTGTCTTTTGCTCAATCTCCTGCAGGCAGCAGTGTGGTTTGCCATCTGCAGGGGTTGGGAGCAAAGTTGACGGATTCAAAGTTGTGCATCGTTCAATTGTCATATGAGGTTGGCTCAGCAGTATAGTCATACAGGAAAGATGCCTAGCAGGAGAAAGATATGCCACTTTTTCTTGCAGTAAAATAATCGCGACTGCATGAGGCACTCTCAATGTGAGTGGGTGGAATAACACTAATGAGGCTGAAGCCTGTACTGCCATTGCAGCTGTGACTACTGCTTGTACACAGTGGGGCAAGGATCACGCCACTGGGTCTAGTTGTGATGAATAGTAAGCTATGGGGCGTTGTTTGTCCCCATGTTGCTGTGTTAACACTGATGTCATATAGCCTTGCTTACAATCTGCAGTTTGGAAAAATCGTTTATG
This sequence comes from Protopterus annectens, assembly GCF_019279795.1. Lineage (NCBI taxonomy): Eukaryota > Metazoa > Chordata > Ceratodontiformes > Protopteridae > Protopterus > Protopterus annectens. The sequence goes on from NC_056743.1 coordinate 1,571,738,319, forward strand.
ATAGTTCGGTAATCCTAAAACTAATGAGGATGCTATCAGTTGTTTCAAATTGTAGAAAGCTGATTCTGCTTCTGGTGTCCATTGTAATGAATCTTGTGCTGCCATAGGCTTCTTGTATATTAAGTTGGTCAGTGGAGCAGACTCCAAGGCATAGTTTGGAATCTAGCTCCGACAAAAATTAGTCGTACCTAGGAAGGACATCACTTCCTTCTTGGTAGTCGGTTTGGGTGCTTGTAATATTGCTATTTTCCTGTCTTCATCTAATATTCTGCCTTCTTTGGATATTACATATCCCAGGTATTTAACCTGTTTTTTTCCAAAGCTGCAGTTTGTTTTTGTTTACTTTGTGTCCTTGAGTGGCTAGAAATCGTAATAACGCTATGGTATCTTCTCTGCATTCTTGCTGGGTGGAGGCTGCCAGCAAAATGTCATCTACATAAAGTAAAATCTGGCTGCCTTTCAGTGGGATAAATCCCGCCAAGTTACTTTCCATTTCCTGTGCAAATATTGTTGGACTCTCACAATATCCCTGTGGTAGTCGCGTGTATGTATACCTTTTCCCCTGAAATGTGTATGCAAACCAATGTTGGCTGTCAGGGTGTATCGGTATTGAGAAGAACGCATTGCTAATATCTACCACAGAAAAATACTTCTGTTGAGGCTTCAAATCATTTAATAAGGTGTGTGGATCTGGCACCATAGGTGCTCTAGGTATAACTGCGTCATTTACAGCTTGTAAATCTTGGACCATACGCCATTCTCCATTTGCTTTCCTAACAGGAAATAAGGGTGTATTACATGGCGAATTGGGAGATTCTATCAATACTCCTTCCTTAAGTAAGGCTGCTATTATAGGTTTGATTCCTACTTATGCATCCTTTCTTAAGGGATACTGTCTCTTTTGAGGTCTGAATGCTGACTTTGGCGTGATAGTAACTGGTCCTGCTGTACGAATAAGTCCTACATCTGATTTCCCTGTTCACCAGAGAGTCTCAGGTAAGGCTTTTTCTTCTTCCTCTAGTAAGAGTGCTACTCAGCTGTCCTCACTTGCCTGCAAGTGCACAGCTGGGTGTGTCTGTGTTATCCAATTCAACTTCTGCTTTTGTACTCCCTGTTCTGATAGTTGTAATTCTGTCTGTTTTTCCCACCTTGTGACTTTTTCTCCTAGGTCTGCCCACTTCACATTCTTGTCTTTAGTTAAACTAACATGTGGTAATCGATTAGATTTATAAAGTGCTAGGAATTCCTGGGGCAATGAACAGCTAACTACACTATTCCCTTCTGTGTCCCAGTACAGATTACGCAATACTAATCTGTTAGCATGGTTTCTAAACAGTTCTTGTTCATATTCTTTATCAGGTCCTGGTATGCTACAGTAATACAGAGTACAATGCAACAAATGCTGTTTATCAGTGTCAAGGGAGGGGGATTTACTGATGGCTACGTTCATCAGTTCTTCGGTTACTGCCCCTGTACCAGTCGTAACCAAGTCCTGGCTGTACCAATAAAATGTTTCACCCTCCGGTCGCACCACAAATGTATCCATTTGTCGCTGTGCTTCCATACCCTGCATGGTTGGAACTACTGCTATGCCAAATATCTGCATAAGGTCTCTGCCCAAAAGATTTACTGGGCATTTTGCAGAAACAACAATTTTGCTCTTCTGGGTCATCCCTGAAACAGGGTCAGTTATTGCTATGCTATGGGAGAGTGGCTCCCGATACAGCTGTCCATTAGCTGCTTTTACTAATATATAATCGAGTGATTCTGAATTTTCTGGTAGTTTGGAAGGATGTATCAGGGTCCGTGAAGCCCCTGAGTCACACAGGAATTTAACTTCCCTCCTCTCTACCAGAAGTGAAACTTCTGGTTTTGTGTCTGCTAAATAGAGCTCTAGGCTCAATAATGCCAAGTCTAAGATTTCGTTTTCTTCACCATTGGTGATTTCTTGTACTTCCTCTGTTTTCTTCTATCACATTCTCTACTCCTTCTATCACATTTGCATTTGTCTTTTCTTGGTTATTCCCTTCTAGAGATTCTTGACTATCATATAGTCAGTCCTCACCCTCCTTATCTTCCGTGGCTACCTTTTTGTTTTGCCTGCAATCCCTTGCCAAATGTCCCTTTTTCCAGCATTTAAAACATTCACCCCTCTTCTTTCTCTCTTCAAACTCCTCTGATCGCTTATCAGATTGTTTGTTTCTCTGGGCATTTTTCTTGCCCTTCTTCCCGGACTGTACTACAAAGACTTCTGCTCTGTCTTCTACTGCAAATACTTGGGTTTTCTTTGTCTTTTTGCTATTAAAATGCCTTTCGGCATGTCTCGCATTTTCAAGTAATGACTGTAATCTACTTGTATGGTCATCTACCATGTGCTTTGTAATGAAACTACTTATGGGTGAAATACTACCCTTCAAAAATGCATTCTTTAGTTGTTGTTCATATGGGGAATCATGTGTTTGGTCTTCGGGTACCTGCATTCCACAATGGTTATTAAAACACTCTAATAATCTAGCATAATATCTATCAACAGTTTCACCTTCCTGTTGGATGCATTGATTAATGCAAGTCCAGTCAGCCCTAGGCTTCCATTTCTCAGAGATTCGGTCTGTCAGACCTTTCACTCTGTTATCCAGTTCTGCGTTGCTATGTGGGAGTGGCTTATGTTCTGTGTCACGGGGATTCCAGTTGCCACTGATCATGTGCCAATCTGGACCTACGATTTGTCTGACTACTTTCTCTACTTCTTCTCCATTTAAATGGTAACTGAACCTCATGCCCTGTAAGTCTTCTAGGAATTTTCTAAAGTTAACTTTCGGATGGGGAATTCCCTCTGTGGCTTTCTGGATGTCTTCCGGTGTCCACGGTCTATACACTAGAAGAGTTGGATCATGTCCTGCCTGTGGATTTGGTACTTCTATGAGTGGACATATCTCTTCTTCACTCATAGCTCGTGAATTTTTATTTATTTCATATAATTCAATATCCCCTCTTAAGTTACGTGTTCGAGACCTAGTCTTGACAGGATCTCTGACAACCAGTTTTGATTTCGCAGGGACAGTTGGGTATAGCAGAGGTGGATCAGCTTGTCCACTCGCTTCATATTCTGGTAAGGGAAGCGGAGGGGGTGGAGGGGCTGATGCTATTACTAGGTTATTGTCTTCTTTGTCTAAAAACATTGCTTTTGAATTTTTAATCTTTTGTTCCCTGCGGTTTGCTTCCTCAAGCCACCTGTGTGCCTGAGGAACTCCCAATTGGCGTTGCTTTTTTACCTGACCTTTTGCGTCTGTTTTAAGTTGTTTGACAAGTTTGATAAGTGAAGGTTTGTCTAATTTGCCATCAAATTTGTATTTATTAACCCATTTTGTATAGTACCTAACGTTATCGGCACGTTGTAATTGCATATATTTCGCTTCTTCGGTTAATGGCGGATCTCGGGATCTTTTTGTGCACCTATTTCCCATGTTGTCTTAACTTAGTTAGAAATTGTTACGTAACCCTTCTTATCACGTGGTACCACGATTTTCTTTTTTCACAGTTTATCTAGAATAACTGCCTACCTATCCTGTTCCCCTGATCTATGACAAGACAGCAATCTTTTTTGTCCCTGATTTATACAAAATCTCCCTGACAAAAACAAATACTGTAACAAGTCCCTGATCTGAAACAGAGAAAACGTAAATTCCTCCTTACCTGAGCCTCTGTGATTGACCATCTCACTGATGGAACCGTTGACTCATCCTCCAATCGCAGATCAGAAACAGTGGCTGGCTTCTTTTGAACGACAATTCAGTCGGAGGTCTTTCAGAGCAGAAGAACCAATGTGGCCTCTTCCCCATATGGTTTCATGCCACCGGGCCCATCTGACCTGAGCTAGAGCGAGAATAAATAATAAACTTCAAAATGATCAATACACGGCAGGTTCAGGTTAAGACACTTTATTCTTGCAGCAAGGAGACAAAAACGTGCTAATACAGAGTTTGTTTAACTAAAATCAGGAAGTAAGGTAATTTTTATACATTTTCTAACAAGACATTGCCTACCAAGCTGACATAACAGATCGCACGTTTTAGCATCATTACTTCATAGCAGCTGTCTGTCCATGATTTTCTGCTTGCACTATCAATTTTATGAAAAATTTCCTAAGAAAAACAACGTGGCCTTGGTGACCACCGGTTAGATACAGCTTCTCACTATGTTATGTTACCATTCAAGGTACTATAGCTAATTCGAGCACAAAGCAAGTACAGATTCTTCAAGCAGTCTTTTGTTTCATGGATCTCTTCTTTTCCGCAGCTGTGCATGTTCTCATAACACAAACAGAGCTGATTGTTCATATTCAATCATATTATAGAAAACAGTATTGTTCTATTCATACCCTATTCATTCATTTTCCTGACCTAGCAGATAATCACCTGCTTCTCAGTACATTTCCAAAAGGCATAAACATGAATTTTGCTGTGCTAGCAAATACTAGGTCAGGGTGCATCTTGCAGTTTCAGAAAGCATACTGTAGTTTGAAAAATCATCTTATAATTTCATACAGAATTAAGCTGTACATAAAATAGAATGAAATGTGTTAACTCTTTTAGCTTCTAATAAGTACTAAACATATATTAATACATATTTTCCTAACATATATCTACACTGAAAGATATGCCACTTCAGTATTGACTAACTGGCTGAACATTTGTCCATAAAATGCAAGGCAGTGTGAGCTGTTCTTAGATGCTTTCTTGTGGTGCTGGACATTATTGATGCGATTCTGAGATGTAGTACATTTAGATGCCGATCAAGTTCAAACCGGCATAACACTTTAAATGACATGCATCTTTGGAAGAACTTCCAGTAGTAAAATTTATTCTATGATAAGAGCAAAGACTGAATCCAAGAGTCATGTTCAAGGTAGTCATTATAGGTTTGTAGGTTCATAGGTACTTATGAAGTTATTGCTCTATGAGGATTTTTAGAAGCCTGACCATATATTCCCATGAAGTACTTATCCCTTATATTTTAAGTACAAATAACCAGAGATGAGCAGAATATTTATATGTTGCCCCTATCCATGAAGGAGTAGGGTGTAAAACGAGTGGTAAATTTGTGTTTACCTAGCCATTCATCCAGATTATGTTCGAATAATGTAAGAGAAGTAATTTGGTTTATGTGTAGAAGAAGGAAATTCCAGAGAAGTGGCACTATCTGTGATTCAATGATGTGAGTGATTAAAGGAAAAGTAGCTAAGGAGGGTGTTATACATAAAAAAGGAAAACAAAATAAATTAATCAGGAATTGCAGTAACTACAAATATAGAATTCCTTCAGGTAGTCCATTATTGATGTGGGTATACTGCAAAATGGACAGGAGCCAGTGCAGCATTCAGAAGATTTTTTTTTTTTTTTTGGAATGGCCCACCACTCTGACCAAGCAGTTTCTGAGGAGATTGTAAAGACTGGTAGAAAACAAGGAGAGGGCTCAAAAGGCAAGATCCATACACCAATGATTCTGGCAGAGCAAATGGGAACAACTGCAATAATAGGAAGCAACAACAAATGCAGCAAAGGGGACAAAAGTTGAATTTGTATTGGAAAAAAGCAGAACATTAAGAACTGAACTGGGACAGAAGTGCAGCAGCAGTAAATAGGAGAAAGATCTAGCAAGTGAGTCTTCCCCCAGAGTCAGTATTTTCCTTGGAGGTAATGGAAACAATTAATGTGGTAAAGATGCCTTTTTAATTTTAGAATGTTCAATTCATCTTCAAAAGTGCTGTGCAGATATGAAATACAAGCATTGGAGAAATGCTTTACCTATAGCCCCATGAGTAAGGACAATTTATTTGAGACTATTAATGATTTACAGGTGTACATTAGAAAACTGAATTTTAGAGTTATGCTCAATTACAAGGCTTCTACCAACGACCGGAATGTTCTTTTCAGATCATGTGTGTGTTTAACCCATTGGTACACTCAGTCTTCCAAGCATTACAGAAAATAAATTAGGGCATACTAGCCAAACCAGTAGTTGAAAAATATTATAACTTAAGCAAAAAAGAAAAAGAGGCATTGGCAGATACGTCAGCTGATAAAACAATCAGAGTCATATGCCAGCTGATAAAACAATCACAGTCATGAAAGCAGAGGGGGAGGGGGGGGCAACAATGTCGATGGACACTACATGTATGGATATTTCCTGTTAGGAAGGATATCCAAGACCCCATTATTAGTACCATTTTTAAAAAATGTAATGGACAGAAGAATGAATGTACCCTCTACCCCCACGCCAACATCCAACTGTATCCGCAAAGTGCTCTAAGAATGGGAACCATTAAAGGGAAAGTAGCCAAAGTGGGTGTTATACTTAGAAAAACAAATAGAAATCCAGTGTTATTAATGTGACTCTGAAGGACTTAGTTTTAAATAATGCTCTCTTTCATCAAGGACTTTGTCCATTACAAAGAAAGGTATGTAAAATCCAAATGTAGGAAAATGACTCATTGGTGACCCCAGATGTTAAATAATTTTATAACATTATATTACATGAGGCTGGCATCAAATAGGTTTGTAATCATATGGTGGATAACTATGAGTTCAGAATGTCCCAGGAAATAAGGATTTTTGGGAGGAGATTTACACAATGTTCCCAGACCCAGTTACTTTGTTTTCAAAGACAATTTTTACCAACAGTTTAGTGGGGTAGCCAGGGGACCGTTATGGCCCTGAACTTTGTAAATTTAGTGTTGGCTTACTGGGAAAGAGAATTTACCTATACTTGATCTGATTACTGCTATGTTAAGTTCTGTGCCTGTTTTATAGATGAACTTTTTTGATTTGGGGAGAAATCATAGTAGCCTAGATGTTTTTTTTCTGGAAGATTTGAACTAGGGTACAGAGTTTTTGGAAATTTCTATATTCATTAGTCGACCATAACGTTTTTGGACATTATGACTGTAAAATAAGAGAAACTGTAAACCATCATTAGTTACAAGAACTCAGTAAGCAACTCCTTGCTTCATTATAATGGCATGCATCCTAAGCTTCAAAAAATAGGGGTAGTCAAGAGAATATTTAGTAGAGTAAAATGCCTGACTAGCAACAAGAGCTACATCCCGATCTATGAGGATCAACTGAGCATAAAGTTTTGCTCATGACATGTAACACAGAAAATCAAATCAGCATAGCTTGCAAACTATTGAATGATCTTGTTTCACAAGAAATAAGTGAAGGGTCACAGTGGAATTTGACTATGTGTCTGACCTGCAGTTTAGACACTCCAGCTATTAAAACATGACATGGACAGCTGGAGGTTATTTAATGTGAATAAGGAATTATATAAAGTAATAAACAATGGATCCACATTCATTAACAAGGGGGGGACAATATAAAGAATATTTCAGAAAGTGATGTTAATATAGAATGTAAATTTTGCTTCAGTAATAGAGTTAGTTTTATCAAATGTTACAGTTGTAATATATGCAGATTTATTAACAATGGTCAGAACAGGAAACGTGCCTCACCAGGGTAGTTATTTGTAATTCAGTATTCATAGTTTACATTGCAACTTGTTCCATGTGTAATAATTCATACACTGGTAGAACTACACAAAGGGCAGGATAGAACAACAAAGGTTAGAATTTGCTGTTTCTTACTTTTAGTTGTCCCCAAGCTTATTTGCACAAGGTGAAACATTACTTTAATATAGGTCATTAACCTAGCATTTCTGAAACTCCTACAGGTCAGTGGTGTGTCATTATGATAAACCCAGTCACACATAAGAAAATGAAGTGCTGTCCTGTCCAGCTCAACCTTCCCAATCCAAATGTCTACCTATTGTCAGTATTCCAAGTCAGTGACCACTCTTTGAAGCAGTGCAAGCAGTAACATTTTGCCCTAAATATACTGAAGAAACTAGCTTGCACATAATCTTTGCATATAGTACTATGCACTTTCTGATTAACTAAAACAATATTTGCTGCATATCTGTTTGTTTAAACTGTGCAACTGTATTTTACTGCATTTCTAGTATGTCTGCTAATTGATTTCCTCTTACAACTGCAATTACTGTTCATCTACTTGTTTTGTTCATTTTAATTGTTTGCTGCCCTTGGAAAACACTAGCATAGACTAGGTTCCATTTTTTGCTGAATCTAGTACTGTTTGTGACCTTTGGAGCTTGTAAAACAGATAATATTTTGTCTGGAGAGCCCCCCCCCCCCCATGGTCTTGTGGCAGGAAGGTACAGTTTGGGCTGATCTAGGTAGAGTTACAGTTGCAGGGCTCTGTTTAGGGCATTTTGATTGGATAATTTGAACTCTGGCCACTTCCTGCTTTTCTGCTTTAAAAAGTCTGTGTTTGAACCGGTCTGTACTTGTTTGTGCCTGTTTGAGCATTGCGCACTACTGCGCCAAGGGATTGCCAGTTACAGATGCCTGATGTCTAGCCTTGCAAATATTGCCTAAACCAGAGCTCTTCATGCCTAAACCTACTAATACCTTTCCCTGCTGTATTCCCTATTCAACTGTTATAGACAGACCAAGATTATTCCTACGACCATAAACTGTCAGTTTCCCTCATTTTCTCCTACCAGTCTGTTTGACATAGATCTATTGAAGCAGTGTAGTAGCTGCCTTATGTACACTGACAACCCCCTAATTCTAAATAATTCCTGTAAAATTTGTGAGAGAGGCACCTACATTATGAATCTGGAATTACAGCTCTCTCACATAGTAGATAGCAATACAGATTGGGTTGTCGGCCCACCTACCACAACTCCTACTCATGACATACAGCATACACACAGACCAACATATGTGGAGGTACTCACAAAAAAATCTACCTAAACACCAGAGACCTCCAAACATATACATACTAAACCAACCATAACACCCAAAACACACAATACACATAATGACACAAGCATGAGTGTCTCACCATCAAAGCCCATAAGGCAATGCATGTCCATTCCAAATATCTTAGTCATAGAAGACTGTATAGTGAGACACACAGACATCCACCTCACCAGGCTGAACAAGGAGAAAATCACAGTCAGCTGTCTTTCTGGTGCCAGGATTCATCACATCATGCAGGCACTCAAATCTCTCAACAAGTACCATTATGATTCAGTCATAGTACCTGCTGGTGTGAACAACTTGAGATGTACCTCTCTGCACTACATAAAGAGAGACATAATTGAGCTCTCTGTGTGTCACAGACAGGTATGTCTCTAGCCTTGAGCAGCATATTACCCTCACCTAGCAAGATACCACAATGTAACCAGAAAATCACTGACTTCAATAAGTGGCTTAGTTTCTGGTGGCATTCTAAGGGAATCCAGTTTCTGTCAGCCTGGGATAACATGATCGATAGACCTCAATGCTTGCCAGCGATGGTCTTTATCTGTCACTCTTGGGATTTCAGCTACTGGGAAAAGGCTCTTACCACCCCCCATAGTGCCTTTTTTAGGCAATGTCACAAGGACAAAACTCACAATGTAAAAATTTCATAAAAAAAAAACTCAGGGTTATGCTGCTAAACACAAAGAGTCTTAGCACGAAACTGCACTCACTGGAAGCAGTCTTCACCTTGGAAACCACTGACGTGTGCAGCCATGGAGACCTGGTTCAAGGTTGTGGACAGCACCCCAGCCATACCAGGTTACAACTCCTACCATAAGTTCAGACCATGAATGGACGGCATGAAAACTAAAGGATGCAGTATATCAATATTCATTCAAGATAAATACACCTCTAGATTGCTTAAACAGTATGATTACCTGGAAACACTTCAGGTGCAACTAACTGTTGGTAGGACACCTATTCAAGTCATTGCCAGCTACAGGACCCCCCTCCATGAATCATCCATTCTGCCTACTTGGACCTACTGGAATCCATCATGATACATCTAAACACCATGGTTCTGGGTGATTTTAATTACCCATCCATTTACTGGGTAAATTACTCGTGCTCAAACTCATTTGTCCAAAGGTTCCTCAAGTTCATTAACTCCAGTGCTCTGGACCAGCTAGTGGTGCCAACATCTTGGATCTATTGCTTACCAATATGGGGGACTGCTATAGCACCCCCACTGTGAGGTCTTTTCTTGTCAGATCTGACCACAAATTAGTCTCATTTGAAGTAACTGTCACATCGGACTCCCCAGCAGTAACTAAACTAAAAATCTTCTCCAAAGCAGATTTTATCCTTTTAAGGAATGGTATAAATAGCTTCACGGCATCTCCCCCTCAGATGGTATTGGGAACTATGCTGAGTCCTACACCAACGCTTTTTACAAACACCTGTATAACTGTATTGACATGGCCATACCTGATAGGACCAAAACAAGCTCTTTAATATAGAGCAAACCTGCCTAGCAGACAACTGCCATTAGCAGACTTTACAATAAGAGGAAGAAATTGCTGTCCAAATATAAGCAAGATCATGCCCTAAATTGGAAAAACTCCCTCCTCAGCTTAATCAAGCAAATAAGACTTCTTGTGAAGTCATCCAAAGCAAATTATGAATCCAAATTAGCGTCCTCAACTAAGGACATCCATCTGTTCTTCAGCTACATCTGTAGCCTAAAAGGTAAGACCCAGATTTGTGCTGAACTGCTAGTTAATGATACCACCTACACTGAGCTTGTAGACATAGCAAATCTGTTAGCTGGCAGGTTCTGTGAAAACTTCACTCCTGTCTCCACCACACATACCCCATGACATTCCTTCCACTGTCTCCCACTTTGTATCTCTAGAGAGCAGGTCATAAATGCCCAGACCTGATAACATCCCAAGCTGTGTCCTACATGGGCCCCAACAAGAATTAGCAACACCAGTGGTACTCTTTTCAATAATATTCTAAGCACTGGCTTCATCTCACTTGAATAGAAAATGGCCACCATTATCCCCTTGCACAAAGATGATGTTTCCACTAACCCAGGGAACTATAGACCTATTAGCCTGACTACATTATCTGCAAAGCCTTGGAGTGAATTATCGTGAAGTTTATCAACAAAGATATAGGCAATCTCCAAACAGTTGGCCCTACTCAGTTTGGATTTGTCAAAGGAAGTTCATGCCTGTTAAACCTGGTAGACTTCCTTTAGACAGTCACCAGAGCCCTGGACTAGGGGAAAACTGTGCATATAGCCAACTTAGACTTGGCCAAGCCTTTTGACACTATTCCCCACTCAGGCATTATTGACAAACTCACCCAGCTAGGTATCAACCCTTATATTATTAGGTTTGTCACGAACTGGCTCACCGATAGAACCCATACAGTCAAACTAGGGGAATCCACCTCCAACAGCAGACCCATAACCAGTGGTGTTCCACAGGGATCAGTCCTGGGACCTCTACTGTTCAGAATCTATTTGTCCAAAGTACAAGCAAAAACTAAAAGTCTATGACTGACAATGTTTGCTGACAACTGCAAACTGGGAGCAGTCATAGAATCCCAACATCATCCATAAGAGTCTTATGCAAACAAATTTATTTATTTATTTATTTAAATTTGTTGACCGGGAGTGTCCGACTGGACGTGGGTCCATTTTCAGTGGAGACCCGGGGAGAAAAGCTCCACAGTAAAATAAACAGACAGTAGTTACACTGGATTACATAGCGATTAACAATTTATCATAGAAATTACTTACAACATATTTACAGATAAAGAACATAGTACATCAGTAGACAATTAGAATCTTTATCTGTGAAGTACATAACAGGCATTAACAAATGTAACAATGAGAAGTTCCTGCTGTATAATAAGTACTAGGCTTCTGAGCTTCTGAGCTTGCTATCATCAAGGTAGTTAGTGGAGGTGAAAGAAAGGTAGTAGTTGGATGGGGTGGATGATATTAGAGTGGGAGTTGCAAGGGCATAGCCAGCATGTTTTTAGGTGCGCTTTTAATAAAGTTTTGAAGTTGGTGCATGATGGTACGGAGGTAATTGTGGGTGGGAGTGAGTTCCATAATTTGGCTATGGCGCAAGAGAATAGTGCTTCACCAGCAGAGTTATTGGCTTTAGTGATCTGCAAGTGATTTTTATTGCTGGATCTTAGTGGTCTGGTGGTGCGATAGGGTTGGAGTAGATTCTGGAGGGATGGGACATTTAGTGGATGGTTTACTAGTTTGTGGGTGAGTGAGAGTTGATACCACTGAAGGAGGTAAGGGAGTTCAAGCCAGCCCAGTTCAGCAAGTGAGAGACAGTGGTGACTACGGTAGGATGCCCCATGCTTAATTTGGCGATTTTGTTGTAGCAGGTCTCTAGCTTGTTTAGATCACATTGCCTTAGGTTGGTATATACTGGAGAGGCATAAAGTAGGGTGGAGATAAGGTGGGAATTTACTATTGAAATCTTTGCTGCTTTGGTGAGAAATTGTTTATTTCTATATAATGCTCCTAGTTTTTTGTGGACTTTTTTTATGGTCATGGATATGTGAATGTCAAATTTTAGTTTATTTTCTATTTCCACTCCTAGCAATTTGGTATGTTCAGTTGGGTATATAGTGGTGTTGTCTTTTGCTGTGATGTTAAAGTGAGAGTTGTTTTGAGTATGTTTGGTGGGTTGGAAGATGAGTAGTTTAGTTTTGTTTGGGTTGAGTATTAATTGGGCATCGGATAACCATGTTTCAACAGAGGAAAAGGCTTCCTGTGTGACTTTTTGCAGTTTGGGTAGGGACTGGGCTGAGCAGATGATGGTCGAGTCATCTGCGTATTGGATGAGTGTGCCATGTTTGGTGGCAGAGGCTAGATTATTGGTGTAAACAGAGAAAAGTAGGGGTCCAAGGATGGATCCTTGGGGAACCCCTATGGAGACAGGTAGTTGGGGAGATATGTCATTCATGTCATTATGTCAAATGATTGGTGCCAAAGTCATGGACTTTAACTGAATGCAAAAAAAATGTATTATCATCCCTTTCGGTAAGAGCAATGTTCCATCTAACTACCACATCAATAGAAACACCATACGAATGCGCTCAGTGGTGTGAAACCTGGTCACACAGGTTGACAGCAACCTTACCTTTGATCACCATGTCTCCACAATGGTAAGAAGGGTATTCTATATTGCTTATCTGATAGGTAATGGCATTGCCTCCAGAAAAAAGGAAGATATAACCTCCCTGTACTCTTCCCTCATCAGGCCAATAATCGAGTACAATGCTCCTTTTGGTATGTACCTTTCCAGGAACCTACATCAGCTTGAGAGACCACAAAAGTTCCTCGCAAGGAGAATTCAAAGTCTTCAGCACCTGTCCTTTGTGGATCAGCTGAAATCACTGTCACTTTACTCTGTTTTATACAAACTACTGACAGGTGATCTCTGCCTTGCATATAAGGCAATCTCTGAGTCTGCTTTACTGGAAATGCTGCATATCTTTAAGTCTAATGGCTTACAGATTGCTCGCTCTATAGACCTTAACCTTATATGTGACATTAGTAGAACCTGCTACAGGGATGGATTTGTCTCCCAGAGGTTACCACACCTGTGGAACAGACTTCTAATTCATGTCACACAGAGTACCTCTTTAGCCCTCTTCAAGTGCAATCTGGATGACTGGACGGGTAACCATAAAGTCACCCTGCAGATTCCACCTGTGTCTCTCTTGGACAGCAGCAATAGGTGCTAATCATTGAAACAAGGGCAGAACTTGGCTAGGCTTATAAGGGCCCTAGGGATATTAGCCTAGTAACTTTCTATGATCCTGTGATCCTATAAAATGTTTATACCATTAACCTCTGATACGGCTGTAGATGCTGAACTTCTGACTCTCTTCACCAGGCAAAGCCCATCAACTACATACTCTTGCACTCTATTCTTTCCTTTCCCCAACATGTATGTGCTAGTTCTAACATTTAAGATGCTTAGCTAATAAAATCCTCTTAGTCAATTGTTCTGCACTCCTTGTCCTACTTTTTGAATCAACTCTTAATCATTCTATTCTAAAATGGCTGCCCTAACTTTTGATCTGATTGACTTCAGTTAATACATTCTGCTAGTAGTTTATCCCAACTTGGTATGATCCCAGGTCAGAGTTTTTCTGTCAGGGATGACATTCTTGCAGTAGTAGGGTTCCACTAGCCCCCCCCCCCCGGCAATTCTCACTGGTTATTTTCCTGACTTCACTTGATTAATTATTTTACTTATATTAGGCAGCACACAGGGCCAAATCTACTTCCACACATTGCTTTTTGTGAGCAAAGTTTTACCTTTATGTGCAACCTACTCCAACTAGCCTTGCTATGCTTGGCTTTGCTACTGAATCCTACCCTGCCTCCAATTCTCACCCACTTCTCTATTCTTATAGATACCCACCTACACCCAATTAAAACTCAACCAATTTGAGCAGTTATACCCGAAACCTAAAGCACACCCAATGCTCATCTTCTCATAACTGGCCACTCCCTAAACCAAGTAGTTAATCATAGCCCATTTCTCTCATTGTTTATTTACTCAATCAAGGATCTCATAAACGCCTCCTCATCAAACACCATCAAAAATGTAATATATCCTATTACCCATAACTCATCCAATAACTATCATAATTTCCTATCCCCCTCCAAAATATAGTGGAGTATTAACTATATAAATAAACAGTACTTTATAAACAGAATAATTTAACATGAGGGCGAGTACTGGTCAGGTGGAAGTTGGAATACAGGCAGCATCAGCAGTGGTCTGTTCTCTTGCCAGTATCCCAGAAATCTGGCCATATTTAATTAAGCCTAAACCCTCCACTGAGTGGGGGACAGATGATTCACAACACCGGAGGCACCAGAATGCCCCTCCTGGTGCAGGTGCATGCTTTGAGGCACTCATACTCATACTATCTCTGAAGTAGTGTTGTGGCATAGTGGCAGAATTCCCAATACTGAGACCACCTCTTGCAGTGATGTCCATTCTTCAAGTGATTGTGTCAGTGGACAGCCCTGAATGCCCCTTATCTCCCAGGATGGGCAGTCCCTCCTTGACTGAAAACTCTGACAAGTGCCAGAGTCACTAATCAATCTTGGGTTGCCTGGGCTGTAGGCAGTGCTTTATACTCCTAAGCCACTAGAGCTGGTTAAATTGCTTCCATTGTGGCAAAATGTGATGAATGAGAGCTGGCTGTATATGAAAAGCAATAACCAGGGAAAGGAATGATTGCTTATGGCTGTCAGTTAACTGCTTTTGAGATAGGTCATGGAACAAACAAAACTTAATGGTAGAATGGTGTTCTAATGAAAAGATGAATATATTCCTATATTTGTCTTTATTATTATGGCTATATGACTGAACATTATTAATCCTGTGTGCAAGTCACAGTGTATAGAGGTGACTTCATAGAGGAAGTGACAGGCAGGTACATGCCTAGAAATGAGTCTGCCAGTCATATTAACTGTGCTGTGTTGACAGAAAATGATAGTAATGTTGGATAAATGTAATACATATGTAGGATTAAAAAAATGAGAAACAAATGTCTGAAAACCTGAAAGTTGACTGGACTAAAAGGACAGGAATTCAAATTAATACTCAGGACCCTAGTAACGCAGGATAAAGAGGAAATGAATAGGATTGAAGAAGAATGGCAACATATCAAAACAGCATTTATGAAGATGACAGAAGAGATGTGTGACTGACCCAGGTCATGAAGTAAAATATCCCTAACACAATTTAAGTGTAACCTTGACCACTTGATGGGAAATTGGAATTCCTCCTTTTTCTGGTCCCCATGTCTCTAATAGACAAAGGCAGACAGTAATGCCCAAACTAACATGCCCCCCCATTACCTCCAGAAACTTCCTAAATAACAAATCCCTCCTAATTGGGTCTATATTATAACAGCGAACGATCAAAAGATCGAACGCTGTTTTATCGACCCCTTAAAGTTGAAAACTAAAATGCGCAAACAACCAGAACAGCGATTTCTTTCCCAGGGAAAGAAATCGCTGTCCCCCCTCAAAAAAAATAAATATATAATAAAACACACTAAACACTATTTTAATTGGGGGGGGGCTTTGCCCCCCACATGACCCTTACTTAAATATACCAACTCCGAGATCGCACTACAGTGGAGGAAACGGCACAACCAGGACAGCCAGCCCAGCGATTTCTTTCCCTGGGAAAGAAATTGCTGTTCTGGTTGTTCGCTCTTTTTAGTTTTCGACTTTAAGGTGTCGATATAACAGAGTTCGATCTTTTGATCATTCGTTGTTATAAAGTAGACCCTCCTAATCAATGCCCATGATACATAGGGACACAACTGAGCTGGATTGCATGGCTAGGCTTATAAAGGCCCTGGTGGTCATTAACCTCATGTATTACTATGAACCTTTGAACCTATAATGGCATTCTATGCAAAGTCACACCCATTATCACTTTCAGTCCATCCAACATCAAAACCCCATGCTATAATTTTTATCACAAAAAGCAGTCTCTTCTTCTGATACATCTGTCTGCTCTCCTTAACACTTCTCTCCTCATCTCACAATTTCCCACACAGATCCCCTAAACTCTTTCTCACTGCACCTCTTTGTTTTGTATTCAGTCTGTATCCATTTCTCTCCTGCCAGGTTGCAACAGCTCTCACCTTCATTCCATACAGCAGACTCAGTCTAGCATTTTCAGTGCTCAATGCCACACCTTAACCTCAGTACTAACTATAGTACATCTCCTTGCTCTATGCCCTCATCCTACAAAACCTCAATGAACAACTTGATCCTTTCACTCTTAACTGTTTTCTCCTCACCAACACCATGTTCCAGCCTAGACCACTCACTCTCCTTCTGCTCCAGTTATCCCTCCTTGGCTTCTACTATTGTCTTATATCAACAGAATTTCACATTACTTACGATCAACATCTACAGTCCCTATATAACATAATTAATTTCTCAATTAGTTTTCAAATCTTCTTTAAACCACATCAATAAACCACTGTACATATACATGCAGCCTAGCCACTTTCCTCTTCTTTCAAATTACAAAGGAAAATCTACTAACTGCATCAACCATATCATCCACCCTATAAATGTACAACATCCATTCTTCAGTGGTATCCATCCTATCCTGGCCCCAACATCAAAACAAATTCAACAAAGTTCCTGCCACTATCAGCCTTAATGCCAGTCACCTTAACTATGCTGCTTATCCTTCACACAAAACATTTTGTCTCATCATCAGGAATATCAGTAACAAACTGGTATAGTTGCACTTTTGGATACCCCAGCATAACGCAGCCATTCTCATACTAAGGGAAGCATGACGAGAACAATCCATTATCAAGGAAGGGACACTCCTCCATAGTTATAATATTTTAGGTTTGACCACCAAATGAAATGAGCAGGTGGCATAGCTATCATATTTTATATAACCCGCAACTAAGTCTTTACCCCAAACAAATCCCCTTCTTATCTACTGCTAAAATTGTAGCATCTGTCTTGCAGGTAAATAATCTAAAAACCATATATATAATAGCCATACAGATTTCCCCCAACTGTACAGGTAACTCATTTATAATTGAAAACATCTTCTGCTTGGCCTCAACAAACATATCTCATTTAACTATCATCCTAGGATATGTTAACATAAACTAGATGTCCTCAAACTATACCTCCTCCATTCTATAACTTAACTCTGCCTCCGTCTGCTGTAAGCATTTCAGATAATTCACACTCCTACTAGATTTAACAAAGCCGTTGGTCAAGAAATAAACCTAGACAGGATCTTAACCATAAACTCAGAAAACATAGTCAAATCCAAAATTATACTGAACACTTTAAATGCTCACCATCCCACCCAATCCATTCATTCATTGACCAAAACCAAAAAACAAAGCCTCTATAACCTCATAGGGAATCTCTCCAAATTCAATAAAGACCCTTGATGAAACTCTCAAATTGTACAATTGGAGCATTGTAAAACATCTCACCCTAAATAAAAACTGTGCAATACTTTAACAGTATTTTTAACCATATCAGACTAATAAATGGAGAAATAATAAAATCAGCAAACAAAGGAGATCAGAATTGCAGAAACTGAATTCATCCTCGAGTCTTGGTGTGGACCTTCACGAGTTAGACCCATTTTTTACAAAATCTCACCAAGATGGCACTGATATATAGACTGTATTTTATGTAGCATATAGCATGGACAGAAGCAGGTTAAAACATATAAAAGACAGCTGGGTGCACAGGTCCCAGGATGAAAGGTGCCTAATCCTGGTAGGCACAATGGTTCCAGGATTGAAAAAAATGAAAGTGTAGAATCCTCAAGACACAGAAACATCCCTTCAATGGGGTTAGGCCAGGCCCAGGGGAAGGGTGCCCCCAGTGATGTAGAAGGAAGAAGCACTCCACAAAAGCCACAAGGCCAAAAAAGAGCCATAAAGATGATAGAGGAGACAAGTAAGGATAAGAAAGAAATGGTGTATTGTTACCTTTATGTGAGAAACCCAGAATTTCCAGAGAGAAGATATGCAAAAAGATTAAGGTAGAAATTAGAGGAAAGAAAAATACTTGCACAAGAAACTGTCAAAAGCTTCAAATGCAAATTTGTATTCATTAATACAACAGATTCATGTAAAACATTATTTAGACCAAGAAACTTTGAACTGCTTAGAAAAAGAAGTGAATGAGGAAGTGTAAAAATAAAAAGAACAAAATCTAAAGATTTTTGAAAGGTATAAAAAAGAATCCTGGACATGGGAAAGAAAGAGAAATGTGATATGGTACAATATTTATGCAAAGGAGAAAGCCAGATAAATCAATACAAAAAAAAAAACAGCTCCAAAGATATTCAAAGAGAAATATGGGCAAAGGCACCCAGATATGGAAAATATCACAATACAAAACATATGATCACAAAGGGGGAATGCAGACCAGAAAATCAGTAAAGTAAAGTAACAAAATAGAAGCCAAAGTTATGGAATGAAATGAAGTGAAGGATTTAGGGCCGGATTCATGAAGGCTTGCACGGAGTTTTAGAGTAGAGTAAGACTCCATGCAGCCATCATGTCCGACGAGCGATCCAGGAACAGCCTGTATGGGCGTGTAAGAGAGCTCCTAAAACGGCTGTTACACGGACAGGGCTGAGATATGCAAATTACCTCAATTGCAGGTGAAAGGCATGCAAATGAGGTAGATTTGCGATTCAGGAAACCCGAACCTGTCCGAGTAAGAGCAGTGTTATTTGCAGAAATGTACTCAGTTGCCAACTGAGTACCGTTCTGCAAATAGAAAAATGGAGCCGTGACAGCTCCAAATAAAGGTTGCATCCAGTGCAGGAAGCATGCCAATGGCCAAATATACGGCCATGTGAAATGTTTCCTGATGCAATATGAAAATAAAAATATATTTTTTTTTCGCCGATTTCTGATGTTTAAGCGTAGCGCAGCGCCGCGCAAATGGGCTGTGCTCTAAAACCCAGAATACTAAAAATTAAAACCCACAAATATGGATTTTATTGAAATTGTCAATGTACAATGCAAGGTAATGGCAGGCTGAAGACAACATGGCCACCGAGTAGAGGTTGCCAAGGGGGGAAGCTCAGTCTAAGACATGTAACTAAGTATTAGTAGGCAATCCTATGTAAATGAGCTTTAGGATAGTGAATCGCAAGTTTACATAGCAAATGAGCACAGTCAGTGGAGTGTAGGAGTAGGATATGGGGAGTAACAGAGTAGAAGATAGGTGACATCATGAGGGGGATATGTATGAAAGAAATGAAGCTCATTGGAGCAGAGTGGCATGTGTCAGCTGTCATTTACACATCATGGAAAGAGGTGTGTCAACAGGTTGGCTAGGGAAAGGCAAGAAATGGAAGGTGTATGCAGTGGATAACACCAAAGTTTTTTGCTGAGCGTGTATGCGAGCGTGTGACGCGTGTAAACCCGAGTAAAACAGAGTGCGCACGTGTATGCGTGAGTGCGCGCGTTTAAGCCGGAGTAAGTATGTATAAGGCTGTTTAAAGAGTTGTAAGCATGTTTGTGTTGGTGTGCACGTGTTTTAATCCGAATAAGCAAGTTTTACTCCGTGTAAGCATGTGTGCACGGGTGTTAGCTGCTGTGCGCGTGTTTGCGCTTGTGTGCGCGGTGCTCCCCCCTCAGGAAACAGAAAGGAAAAAGGAAGCACAACAAATAGTAGGAAGCTACCAGGGAGTACTAGCAGAGCTAGCAGGTGAAAACAATCAGAATCAGGCAATTACACAGGCAGTACACTAGCCCAGCCTAGCCTAGCACTTAAAACTCTGCAAACAACAGCCCATTATGTTTCTCACAACAGACACTGCAGTAAGCTAATAGAAGTGAAAACTGAAAAAGCTTTACTGAGACAAAGAAATGTTAGGGGCTGGCATTGCTGTTATAAGGCGACATATGCAACATGCTGAGGGTGGTGACAATGGAAATGCTGTTGGACAACCCACAGTGAGGAGACGGAGAAGAGTGTACAGGCCCAGGGTAACCTACCAGGGGCTACATGAGCTGGAGATAGTGGAGCGCTATAGAGTCGACAGAGACCTCCTGCAGGAAATTATTGAGCTGTGCAGGCCACGCCTCACACACAGAACCAACAGAGGGGAACCCATCCCAGTGGAAAGCAAGGTATGTGTTGGCCTAAGAATATTAGCAACAGGTACCTTCCAGAGACCAACTGGTGATATGATGGGGATATCACAGGCATCAGCATCCAGGGTACTACACCAGTTCCTGGATGCCATGTCAGCACATGTCAGAGATCATGTATATTTCCCCAATTCCAGTGAGGTATTGGCCAGCAATATGCATCTCTTCCAGCAAATAGCAGAATACCCTGAGGTAGTGGGTGCAATAGACTGCACGCACATACGCATCAAAGCACCAGCCGGTGAGCGGGGTAGGGTCTACTTCAACCGCAAGGGCTTCCCCTCCATCAATTGCCAGGTCATGTGTGATGCCCAGGGCATAATACTGAATGTGTGTGCAGGCTGCCCTGGAAGCTACCATGATTCCCATATCTGGCATCTGATGCAGCTATACCAGACATTTGCCAATGGGGACATCCCAGATGGTCACCTAGTGGGGGATGCTAGCTATGCACTGGAGGCATGGCTGATGACACTCATCAGAAACGCACACACACCTGAACAGGAATGCCATAATGAGGCACACGCACAAACACATAATGTAATAGAGTGTGTGTTTCGGCTGCTCAAGTCACAGTTCCGGTGCCTGGACACATCTGGTGGAGCCTTGCAGTACTCACCAACTACATGTACCCAAATTGTCATGGTATGTGCTATGCTACATAATATGATCCTGCGAAAACAGCTGCAGCAGGACCAGCATAGGCCTGGGCCAAACAGCCCCCCACCATTGCCAAGGCCATCACAGGCAGAGCGTGACTCGGAGGAGGAACAACCTGAGCCTGCCTCAGTAGGCAGGAGGAGGCGTGCCCAGTATGCTTTGGCCTTGACAAAGAGGCAACACATAGCACATACACTGGCTCAGTAGGAACTCTGCAAATGATACCAATCTCCGACTCGCACATATAGTAAAAGGGATGCCTAAGTTGACACTACCTGCTTTCAAACATGTACAGGGAGTTTAGTATGTGCATCCGACATAGGTAACCCTGCAGCACCACCTAAGGCATGATTGTCATGTGTTAAGCAATATAAAGCACTGCTAAACAGCATTTACCACCATGTAGTATATGCAAACAAAATCCCACACACCAACTAGCACAACTGTGGTCAATGTTCAGTAATATTGGGCAACGTCCAGCAATGTTGGTGAATATTGAGAAATGTCGGACAAGCCTGGTCTAAGTAGGGCATAGCTGAACAAAAGCCAACATGCTCATATTTGCTTAACTGGCCCTTAAGCAGTCTGGTCTGCTCAGTATGAAAATATAAAGCAGTGATGGGCCTTGAACTCAGGATACTGTGCACTATAGCCAAAGTACTGAACCACTAAACCATAACAGTATTGCAGTGGTCAGCCTGTATGAAGGAATGTTGATAATTCTATGCAAAGTATTTCATGGAAACTCTGCAGGCACAGCATAATCCTTGTCGAGTTATGACACAAAGGTGAGTCCTGCAGTGAGAACAGAACCTGACTTAAAACACACACTGTATAACTGTTAATATCGGTCATGTTCGCACACATCAACAAATGTAGTGGACCTCAGATAGCAACATACTGAAAGGTCACACTGGGCATGCTCACACACTTGAATAAATGAGACAAATGTCAGGCAACAAAACACGGAATGGCAGAACTGGGCATGCTCACACACTTAGGCCATGTCTGAGTACAGCAGTGGGCCACGCATATCTGGCAGTTGCACAGTTGCATGTGTTAACCCAGGAACCTGTCACTATACAGCAATCCGTCATGTGCACACAGTTATATGACAACAGACACATCTATAATATAGTGGAACCCTGTCATAATCAAATATGTTCTGCAGATACCGAAGTTGTTCATAGAAACTGGTAAAGCAAAGATGATAAAGACCTGCAAACAGTATCAGCAATAAACATTGTGCATCTTGAACATTAGCATAGGTTCAGAGGTTGATACTAGGCTATCTGCCCTAGGGCATGTACAAGCCTAGCCAGAGTGTGTTTGGCATTCGCAACCCTGTCGAATTACTACACTGTGTGTGTGAAGAGTAGGTCACACAAGATAGCCCATGTACGTTTAGGCTAGTGTGCCTCTGTCTACCAGGGACACAGAAGATATCCCAGGGGTAAACATACGATCACACATACAGTCGTCAAGATGTCTCCAGTAGGTGGTCAGTGGGTGGCTCTGCCTATGTGAAAGTGGGATTACATTCTGGAGTGAGTGGAGCCTCTGGGATAAGAATCTGTCCCTCCACAATGTCCTATTAACATCTGTGCTGAGGTATACGTCCCTGGAGTGTGTAGCTCCAAGGGAGTCGGATATCCTGAGGTGGAGTATGTCCAGTAATTCTGGGTTGGGTATATCTGTAAACAACAGGCACACATCATATCTGAGTAGGTGGTAAGCGACTGAGTAGAGCTGGAGTTACTGCATCTGAACTGTGTAGGGCATCTGTGTGATTCCCTAGATCTGCTTGGTGAGGAACTTCCGTGGCCAGTACAGATGCTGCAGGTGTCGGGTAAGGTACACCCCAAATGTGGCATTGTAACCAAGCATGGATGTGATGAGTATAGGGGCACAATGACCTCACTCGATCTAGATGTGAAACCATATGGGATAAGGTGGCCCACATAGAAGGTGTGTCCAACCACTTTGGCAACGTGAATGTCAAAGGTGACAGTACGAACATGTCATGTCCCCAAACCCCTAACAACTCCTACCGTATGTAATGGAGTACTACCTATGTGGTAATGTGTGGGCATGTTGTTATTCCCAAAGGGGATGACTATGCAACTAATGGCATTTAGCTGTAGGCCATGGCTCAGGCACCAGTCATCCATCTCTGTGAGACCTTGTGTGAGTATGCATGTGGCAGCTGGAGAGTTGATCATGGCACCCAGTTTGCAGTCAAGTGCAAACATGTTCAGCCATATTCCCCCTGTGGTAGCCTGTACGTCAGACAGATATATACTGAACAAGAGAGGTCCCAGGACCGAGCCGTGTGGGATGCCATGTGTAACTGGTGTATAGTCAGACATGGCACCTGCACATCTGACCATGTGTGTGCTATCCCTGATCCAGGCATCAATCCATCGTGTGAGATATGTGTCCATATCGATGCTGGTGAGCCTATGCATAATGGCCCAGTGGGTTATTGTGTTGAAGGGTTTTGCAAGGTTCAGGTAGGCTGTGTGGACAGCCGTCCCTATGTCGATGGACCTGTTAGCTGTTTAAAGAATACAAACAGGTTCAAGAGGCAAGATCTGCCCACAACAATGCTGAAATGTGTAGGACACAGTGTCCGTAGGTTCCCGATGTCTATGTGTATGAGTCCCATGACAATACACTCCATAGCTTTGCAGAACAGGCTACTTAGGCTTATAGGGCAATATTGTCTGTGGTCCATTGTGGCACCAACTCTGTGGAGCGGGACAACTGTCGCTGTACGCCTTTCCTTGGGTACATATCCTGTGGTAACTCTGATATTGAACAGTGATGTAATGTGAGGGTTACGTCTGTCATGATGCTCGTGTAAGATGCAGGCTGGGACACCATCTGGTCACATTGATACTGTGATGTACGCTTTGGGGAGGGCAGCACTCACCTGCTACTGTGTGATGTCAGGGAGGTTATACTCTGTTGGGATGGATAGTTGCTCCTTAGGGGGAATGGGTGGGAGACATCTGCACTGAACCTGTTTGCCAGGATGTTGGCAATGCCAGTGGGTTCAGGGTAGGTTTAGTCAGTATACAGTAACTCACAGCATATCAGTGAGTGTCCACCCTGGTTCCTGACCTAACTGAAGAAGGCCGTGTGATAGTTCTACGTGTCTGTTGCAATTGTCCGGTAGAAGCGGCCCTTAGAAATGTTCATGAGTGATTGTAGCTGTCTGCTAGTACAGATTACAGATGCCTTCCCAGTCCGGGATTGTGCTCTATCATGTAATAGCTTCCTCCTGACATTGTACAGCTTATTAATGGCTGGTGTCTACCAGACAGGTCCCCTGCCATTGGAGTAGTAAGTCCTATTGTTATTTGGGATAGCACAATCCATGCAGTCCACTAGGTGTCAATAGAATGTGTATGTAAAGGATGCAGCAGTGTGAGCCATATTTGCCACTGTCTCAGGGTCTCTGAAGGATACCACCTTGCTGTGGTGAAGTGAGATGTTGGCTCATGAGAAGTTCACCAAGATTACCCAGGATGGGTGTGTGGAGGGTATATGTATGTCCAGTGAGATACATGTATGTTCTGACCTTACCAATGAGAGGTATATCGCTGGTGTGGAACATAGAGTCCCCATGTTGGTGATGATCAGGTCCAATATGTATTCCCCCTTGTGGCTGTGCTGACTGGTTGTGCCATAGCATATGAGTCTACAAATTGTAGCGACTGTTGGGTGAGGGTGTCGGGGCTTGAGTAGTATCCCCAGTCAATATTTGTGTATATGAAGTCACACAATGTAATGGTGTTTGTGGAGACCTTCATATTCTTCATAGTTCCCACGAAAGCTGAGTGTGGTTCCTGAGTTTGGGAGTGTGTTCTGTAGCAGGCAACAAACTGAAAGGCAGTATTGCACAATGGTGATTGTATATGTATGGTCTGTGATGCTTTGTGCAGTGCTACTAACCCGGAGGTGTGTGTATCTGTGATGTATATGGATACTCCCTCTAGTTGTGTTGTCTGTTACAAGGCTTGTTGTCAGGCAGCATGGTATGAAACATAACCTGGTAGTGCTGGTGTGCATAGGCGAGCCTGAACCAGGCGGCTGTCAGTGCACAGATATCGCTATCCTCCGTACTGAGGAGAGTCCTGAGTGGCTGCAATACGAAGTTAACACAACTGTTGTTGAGCAGCATTACCCTTAGTTTCATTTAATCTGTAATGTCTATGGAGGTGGGTTTGTCTTCTGAGCCCTGCTTAAAAAAGGCACTATGGTGATAGCAAAAGCCTTAGCCAGCATTCCAAAGTCCAAGGGTGACAGGTGCAAGCTGTTCATAGTGAAGCTACGTGGCATGTTGAGCATGTCACCATAGGCTGACAGACACTGTATCCCCTATGAATTAAACAAATTTTTTAGGCAACTGTTAAATGTGATATGTGTGTCCGTTTACTGTGACATCATAATTGGTGGGTGTAAGATGCTAGACAAGGTCAGGGTCATACTGGCCTGGGCTACATGATCAGAGTGTTCCTCCATGTATTATGTCATGTGGTCCAGGGAGTAACGTCTGAGGTTATACACATCAGCATGGACAATGATGGTGCCAGTCTTGTACTTGCTTTGGAGTGACCTGACTGCCTGTGTTATGCGGCAGATCCTGGCACCCAACAGACAGCCCAAAGTGACTATTCCCTTGTTAGGGCTGGTGAGTGGTATGTCAGTGTGTCTGACAATAAGTGTCACCTATTACAAGTGTATTAGGTGTGTTGTTTAGCCTGAAGGGCAGTGACTGTGTGGCACACTGACATTGTGAACTATGTGATATGTGGGTATTGTAGTGGGGTAGCAGGTGTGTGTGTGTCTGCTTTGGAGGTCTCTGCTGCTTAGGTAGAGTACATTTACAGCATCCGAGTATGTCTGTGTGTGACAATGTGGATTGAGTGCTGTTGCTAGAGGATATGTGAGACTGATATGTGGTGTGTGTGGTTACCTTCATCACCTGATAGACTGTGACAGTCATGGGTGAAGAGAGTTCAGCACCCTGTATGTCTATATAGGTGCATCTCACACATATATCTGAGTTTGTCGGGAGGAGGAGAGGGTTGTCTGTGTACAATGAGGCAGATGTGACATTGTGTCAATATCACAATATCCACCAGCTGGACTGGAGAGTACACACGAAACTGACCCCTGGACATGCCAGGATATTATCATGACATACTCTGTAGCCTGATCACAAAGGATGAGTAGGGTGTTAAGCGTGTAGGAGTATAACAGGGATTAGTGCTCATGTTCGTTGGTGTTTTGTAAAGAGTAGCTGAGAAGGAGTCCAGACTGAATCATGACACCTCCTTCAGCTATGTCATAAATAGCAATGTACACCCATATATGTCCTGAGTTAGGGCCAAATGTACCTGAGTGACAATGCCAACATCATGACAGACAGGCCCATATGTACATACCCACCTCCCACTGACAATAGTCCATATAATCATACCAGGAGATATCACATGTAGAATGGATGAGCAGCTACCCCCACTTCCAAAAGCATGGCAGCAAGTGGAATACATTGATTCCCAATATGTGTCATGCACAAACTACAGAACAAACAGATCATGCACCTGAACAGTCAGCTGAGCCTCACCCCCTACACAGGATGTGGAACCGTTGAATGTGTCACAGCTACATATGGCACTCCCCACAAGTGTTGGTGCACAACACAGCATGGGAAGTCAAGTCCAGTACGCCTGTGAAGTCTGATCTGCAAGGTCATGGAGTCCATCATGGTTGCAGTCATAAACAGAGCTATTGGAAGCTGAAATACACACAACCCTACCAACTGTGGTATGTTCATGTGCGGATCATGGTTCCCAAACATGCTAGACTGTTTGCAAGGCAGCCACCCAGGACATACATCAATGAACACATCTACACGTGTCACATAGACTTTGAATAGCCCTTTATCAACATCCCAGACACATGTAGTATCCACAAAACCAACAAGCTGTGCGTAAATATGTGTTGACATATGATGGAATGTCAATGTGTCCACAGATAGATCACACAAGGTAAGGATTCTGAGGTCTTGTTAAAGCTGTTGACACCTGCTGACCCACATGGACCATTCCTGGAATGGCAGAAAACAAAGTGTACACACATCACCATGTCCAATCTGATGATGTCACCATCCTATAAATACAGCAGGAGAAGGGAAACCAGACAGTAAAGCAAATAATGCGCCGTGTTAATGCGTCTCTCTCTAGTATCATAACATAGTTAGGTAGGGGTTTGAATCCTGCAAACAGTGAGTGTGTGTGTGTGTGTGGGGGGTGGGGGTGTATGTGTGTAGTTTCCTTTGAAAGGTGTCCCGTTTTAGAGACTGGGTAAACTCACTAAAAGAGGTACATTCCTCTTTGGAAAGTCTGATGATGCCACCATCCTACAAATACAGCAGGAAAAGCGATAGCAGCTAAAGCAAATAGCGTGCTGTGTTAATGCGTCTCCCTGTAATATCATAACATAGTTAGGTAGGGGTTTGAATCCTGCAAACAGTGAGTGGGGGGGTGTATATGTGCAGTTTCCTTTGAGAGGTGTCCCTTTTTGGAGACTGGGAAAACTCACTAAAAGAGGAACATTCCTCTTTCGAAAGACTGATGATGTCACCATCCTACAAATACAGCAGGAGAAGGGAAACCAGCCAGTAAAGCAAATAGCGCGCCGTGTGAATGTGTTTTTCTTTAGTATCATAACATAGTTAGGTAGGGGTTTGAATCCTGCAAATAGTGAGTGTGTGTGTGGGGGGGGGGGTGTGGATGTGTGCAGTTTCCTTTGAGAGGTGTCCCCTTTTTGGAGACTAGGAAAACTCACTAAAAAAGGTACATTCCTCTTTGGAAAGACTGATGATGTCACCATCCTACAAATACAGCAGGAGAAGGGAACCCAGCAAATAAAACAAATAGCGCTCCGTGTTAATGCGTCTCTCTCTCTCTAGTATCATAACATAATTAGGGAGGGGTTTGGATCCTACAAACAATGAGTGTGTGTGTGTGTGTGTGTGTGTGTGTGTGTGTGTGTGTGTGTGTGTGTGTGTGTGTGTGTGCAGTTTCCTTTGAAAGGTGTCCCCTTTTTGGAGACTGGGAAAACTCACTAAAAGAGGTACATTCCTCTTTGGAAAGACTGATGATGTCATCATCCTACAAATACAGCCGGAGAAGGGAACCCACCCAGTAAAGCAGATAGCGCGCCGTGTTAATGCATCGCTCTCTAGTATCACAGCATAGCTAGGTAGGGGTTTGAATCCTGCAAATGCTGACTGCGTGTGTGTCACTGTTGGTCAATGCAGTGTGGGTTTTGCTTTTACTATGGTATGACATAGTATGATTACAACAGTAAGTGCATTGCACACATCAGGTATCTGCGTGACAAATATATATGTGTACATGTCCCCTCAATCAGTACATAGGTGTGAAGCCTGCATACTACATGTATACATTTGTTTCCATTGACAGGTTATGCCGCTGCTTCTCAGATCATAGGTCACATATGTATGTATGTGACAAGGCTGTCCACTGTCGTGTTCTGTGGCCAAGGTCATCTGTGGCACACACACCCATGACAGTTACTTAAGAGTAGTGTGAGTGAGGGTATATGCCTGGGGTATATGTCAGACATGGTCATACACAACAAAGACTGCCAAGAATGGACAGTCTTTATAGGTGTATGACTGCCTTGTGGATATGCAGTCAGGCCTCTAATGTCTTATGTGATACACCTTGGGACTCCACAATACCTATGGATATGTGGATACCAAGGTACACATGACATAACATGAGGCTGTATGTACACATTGGTACCCAACATACATGTTGAGGGCTACCACCTGTGTAGTACTGATGGGATAGTATGTATAGTACATGAGGATGACTATGTCATAGTTGGCTTACTTGTATACAGCATGTATCAGACAACAGGTATCTGTCTGTATGATACCCTTGTGTAGGATATGCGTCCCATCCAGGGAATGCATTGTAGGCCAATCCATGCATTTCCAGATTTGGATGGACATATCCCTAGTGTGTCTGCATGTACCTAAGGGGGCTATATGCCAAACAGGTGTGGTCACAGGAATGGGTGGCAGTCATTACCACTGGTTAGTGTTATAGTGTAGCACTGGAAGGATCCAATTGTTACTGGGTTCCCTACTACTGTGTGTCATTTGTGAGGACATCATCCAATGATTGCTTATAGTCATGCTGTTGAGGTTGTGTATACTACCAGACCGCAAATCATTGACAGATATTAACGGTATCACCCACAGCATAGTGTCAACCCATGTCATACACACGTCTACCCATGTTAGTACATAACTGTAGAAGAATGCATACTGGCCATTGAAAGATACTATGAGATGTTAACAATGTGTACGACAGGGTATGCCACACGTCCCATGTGTCCACTATGCACGTACATGCAGACAGTGCGCACCCACCATGTTCACAGATGTACACTTGCTAATCTGTACTGCACACATCACACACGTACTGTACACTCACTAACACATGCTGGCAACACATTACACTTCAGCCAAGTGGCACATGGGTGGACAATACATACTCAGACCTAACAGTGGTGTAAACAATGCTACATTGACAATCAGAGCTTTGATGCATAATGTCTGCTCAGATATACCTACAAGGATGTCGTTACACTTCCTTGTTGACAACTTGCTATTATTGCTACACTGCTATAGTGTCACCCTGTGCATCAGCACCATGTTAGCCTGTCCCTCCGTCAATGATGCAGATGACAGGAGGCAACACAGGTATCATCATATGCACATGGCATTATGTTGTTTGCCAGAGCCTGACATTGACCCATCCAATCAACATGTCTGTGTGTGTGTGTGTGTGTGTGTGTGTGTGTGTGTGTGTGTGTGTGTGTGTGTGTGTGTGTGTGTGCGGGACAACATTACAGCATGGGCCAATGTTGATGTAATGTGTGTGTGTATGTGTGAGCCCTAGTTGTTTGGTTAATGTGTGTGTGCCTGCATGCACACAGCTCCACCATGTGGCTGCCATATATGGTAGTTTGTGGGACAGCCACATACTGTACCTGCTAGGCTTACAGATCACTCTCTCTGGCCACGGACACAGTACCTGTGCCTGGCAGGGGTGCTACGGACAGTATCAGGTACCAACCCTGACTGGGTACTGTCATCAGAGGCAGAGGTATGACGACTGGACCCATGTCCCTGCTGGGACTGGCCAGAGCCACGTGCACGTGGTCTACTGGGATGGTCAATGGACAGGCCAGCCCCAGCTGGGGCTGGTACTGCCACTACAGGAGCGGCTGTGAACTGTGGGCCGTCCGCGACCACTGCTGGCTGTTGCTGGCATGTGTCCGCGTCGACGTCGCAACTGTCCCGCATGGTCCTGGCTCATGGAAGACATGTTGTGGAGGGCATCTAATGTCTCCCCCAAACATCTATCAATGACCTTGGTGTAATTCTGGATGGCACTGGCAAGGTCATGGATGTTGTCATTGATAGCGGTGTAATGTGCCCTCTGCGCCCGTCCCTGCCTGGTGTACTGTTCCATACGTGCCTGAGCCTGCATTAGAGCCCGGAGCATACTGGTCGTCGTAAGACCTGTGAGGGCACACCTGCCAGGGGCAATACGACCAGTGGTGCTCCCCTGAGAACCCCTGGACCTCTGCCTATGTGGTACCATTCCAGGTTTATGGCTATGGTTGCTGTGAGGGGATGCAAGTGCCATGGGTACCACACTCTCCTGGTCAATGCCAACTGTATGCTGTCCCTCGCCTATGGCCATTGGTCGTGAGGGATGTATTGACAGTATGAGTGTGCGCATAGATGGGGTTGAACGCTGTGTACTGTTGATTGGTGGACCAACGACAGACCCTGTCAAATCTTCCTGTGCCAATATACATGTGTCTTCATCACCACTATTCATGGCAGTGGCTTCAGGTTGCCTGCTGCTTTGGCCAACCCCTAACTCAGCACCTGTGAGAGGAAGACAGGAAACACACGTTACGGTCTGCACATGCACACATGCACACATGAACACATGAACACATGCACACATGCACACATGCACACATGAACACATGCACACATGAACACATGAACACATGCACACATGCACACATGAACAACCATACACACCTCACTACAGCACATACACACACATACCAGCAATCCAACACATACTCTATAGTGGGTGAAGGTGGGTGTCAGTATCACAAGGTAGACAGTCACCACACACGTGTCAGCATGCAGAATATGTGTTGCACAAGACCATGCAGTGCAAGTTTAGACACCCCTATTAAATGGCAGTATACATGGCTTTGATGCACCTGGCTGCATGTGTTATCTGTGTGACACATAGATATCCATGTCTGAGTGCAGTGTCTGTGTCCATAGCAGATAATAGTGGGCACGGGTGTAGCACATGCATGCTATGTACACACACGGTATGTGCGGTGCATGTTGACGTGAAGGAATCCCAATGCTGAACATGGCCAGTGTACAGTGGTTATGGTGAGTGTGGGACATATTGCAGATATGTGGGTGCCAGACATGGCATGGCATGCTACAAGACTGCAACATTAAACACCACACATACCCAATGTGTGTCAAGTGACCTATACACCCACTAGCATTCCAGGACATATATGTGACACTTTGTGTGGATGGTGACTGCTGTGCATATTGTGTATACTGGCATATGTAAGCACACAGACAACATGCTATGCATATTGTGTATAGGTGCATATGTTTGCACACACACACAACACTGAGGTGCAAAGCAGTGACTGCTATGAGTAGTACTGTGGTCACTCTAACTGGATGGGGTGTAGTACCCTGTGCCATCATCAACATGCATCTTGTGGTCACTCACAGCTAATAATGTGTGCAAGACCACCGCCTAGCATGCTGTACCTGAACTGCAGTGCTGTGGCTACATTCACAATTACGCAGCCACCTTGTACATGGGTGTGTGAGGTGCCCAATAGGGAGCATTGCCTAACATGACTGTGTTATGTGTTGCAGAGTGTTGCACAGCCCCATGATAGGCCTCTACCCCTGAGGTACATCATGTGTGTGTGCATGACGTGGGATACTGAAGTGTGACCTTACAGCAGGTGTGTGGTAATGCCAAATGTAGCATGTTTTCATGTACTGCGTATGATAAACGTGTTCTGTTGTGTACAGCTGTAGCAACTATGCATATCCAATGTGCAGTACAGTGTTGCCACAATTGTGTCTGCTGCACTGTGCATTGCATGTGATTGAGGCAGCTACTGACTTTACTGAGATGATTGATGTCTCACAGCAAACATGCACAGCATGCATTATGCGTAGGTGTGTTACGTGTACATGGCCTACACCTCACCTATGACATGCACATTTCATTACCAATATTAAAGTGTTAACACACTCACCAGCATGTATTGTCTGCCCTGCTGTCACACCAGAGGGACTTAAAAGAATATGACACAGTTTGTCAGTGGCCACAACTGTGGCATTGCTACTGTGAGTGTGCTAAATGACAGTGGAACAACAGTCAACAGTCACAGGTGTACGGATACTATTCCAAGTATCAGTATTGCACACGTTAGGCAGCACAACTGCTAAACACACAGTACACATCTAACATATGCATATTCTAACCATACAGGTAATGGTAGTCTACAGCTAGGGCGTATTACCTGCATGCTCCATGTCATCCTGCTGGGTGGCTCCAGCCTCCATGATGACACATATGTGACGCTGCTGCTACTGTAGGCCAGGAGCCACCATGCTTAGGAGCAGCTCCTCCAGTCTGGTGAGGGGGAGATGTATGGCCACCCCACCACCTGTGGCAAGCTGTTGCCTATGGATATCAGACGCACGCCACCAGACATGTCTAATTAAATCACTGCAGTGATGGTGTACCTGCTCATATGTCCGGTTATGCATGCCTATGTCATTTACCCGGCGAACAATGTCTTGCCACAGTGCAGTACGGTCATGCTGGTGTTGGCTGGCCCTGGAAAAAAGCAGGTTATAGTGCTGCACCAGGCTGTTCTGTATTTCCTGCTCCTTTGCAGCTGAATAGGATGGGTTACGTTAATGAGCCATAACCCTGGAAGACAATTACATGATATGTGTGAGCATGTCATGTGGCACACTTAACATTATGAAGTACAGATATCACTTAACTGCCATATATAGCATCTATCTGTCTATCAGAGGATACACACATTCAGTACCACATATCAGTGCTCAGCCCACAACTGGCTGACAGTGCCTGCAACACTCCATATAACACACCAGTATACACCAGTAGTCAGCACACTGTTTGGGATACAATGCACACCCTCACCCCGGGGGTATATATCAAGCTAATGCATGAAGAAATATGTCATCCAATGCAATGAATGTCATGTACATTTACAGTATTACCGGTAAACCACCCAAGTCTTTGATGACATACCCCTACCTAACATATGTGCACGGTTGTTAATATAGCTGGCATACTGCTGTAACAGAGTATACATGTTGCTAGGTACACACACATACCCTGGGACACACATGTCATTGCGGGCATGGTACAAGCATCATTAAACACACATCAGACATACATACAACACACAGATGTATGCCGACACAGATGAGCATTACCTGTGTACCTTATAGTACTGTGTGCCCCTACTTACAGATACCTATGCCTGTGGTATGTAATCTGTGCAGACTGCAGGAAACACACAAGACAGTGTTACCAGGGACTGTGAACATACACCATACTGTGCTGTTTAGGCCTACAGCTCCAGGTAGTACAACAGTTCATATGTGAGCTGGAGTCACCAGCAGTACCACGTACTGAGCATACATGTATTGCTTCAGCCTACATTGGGACACCACAGTCATACACAACAAACTACGTCACAACATATGCCATCCTACTATGTCTGCATCCCAATAACTGACACATATTTCACCGGCCTCACACCTAGGATACAAACTACCATGACAGACACAACCTCATACTAAGCTATCACACCTTTACAAACCTTGCACACAGTCACTGTTGCACTTATTCCACCTCACATAGCAGGTATTGCACTGACTACATGTGTGTGTCATTGTGTCATAGGTAGGTAATACGCTATTGGCCCTAGGGCCTAGAGCAGCCTAGCCATATGCTACCCTAGCCTTTGACACACATGTAATGTGATTTCACTTGCTCCTGTCAACCGGATACACAGAGGTGACTCCCAGGGCATATTACCTATCTTCAAAACAATCATCAGGGGTATGTATGACATCTGCTAATGAGGAGCCTTGTTTGTTCATGCTGGGTGGTTTAGTCCAGAGTATGGCATATTTGTGGATAGGAACCTGTGCCTCCAGCATGTGCTGTTTAGTGAGGTGACAAGGATTAGGGCCCTAGGTCATGTAGCCCAGAGGGATTGTGAGGTGTTGTCATGGTGGTTGGCCGACTGCTGTGGGTGTGACATACCTCTGTATGTCCGGCAGTGGTAATCTCTGGGTGGCCAGTATGCAACGCACTCTAGCTGTGGTTTGTGAGCCAGTCTGCATAGGGCATGTGTTTGAGGGCAGTATTACTCTTTGTTAGGTATGTCTGTGGCCTTTCCACTTGCTGTAGCTGTCATGTGAGGTACATACCACATGGGGCATTGTGATGAGTAGAGGGGAACACCGACCTATATTTCCCTAGATGACACACCTTTTGTGATGAGACGTACCATGTAGACAGATTACATTACTACTGTTGTCACTGTGATTATCAAAATGGAGCCTACTGTCCACCTGTGTCCTGTGTACCCTTCTGACACCTTCAGTGTTAGGTAGGCTACCACATATGTGGCAGTTACTGCGTAAGGTGTTTTGGAATGGGGTATGGCACTGCGGTATCAACACTGGTGTTCAGTCCATGCCTTGGACAACAGGTACCTGTTGTAGTACATATGACCCCGTGTCTCCCTCACTCTCTCTCATATATATATATATATATATATATATATATATATATATATATATATATATGTACACATACATACATATATACATATCTATCCATATCTATCCATATCTATCCATATCCATACATATCCATACATATCCATATATATCTATATATATCTATATATATCTATATATATATCTACATATATCCATATATAGCTATATATATCTATATATGTCCATATATATTGATATATATCTATATTTATCCATATATATCCATATATATCTACATATATCCATATATATATCTATATATCTATACACACATATATATGTATATATACATGTATATATACACATACATGTAAACATCCATTGCTGTACATATAGCTGCACATATAGGCACATATACTGTCCACCTTTCATGGTGGGGATGTCAATTATGCAACAGTTGTGAGACATACGGTTATGTAATACTATTGCACAATGTTGTGCAGAATGCATTCTGCTGTCCTCAGGCCGTATAGCTGTTGCAGGCCTCACTGCCTGTAGCTCAGTCCCACAGCATTTAACACTGCATGACATATACTGGCACTGCTTGCTTTCTGCAATGCCACACACTACAACCCACATACATATGTGCACATAGCAGCCTTCAACAACATACTTATGTCTAGCCTTCACTAACAGTTGCAATATGTCCCTTGCCCTATGCAAATGTGCATGTACATATAGATACGGACTGCTGCCATATATGGATGATTCACAGTATGTAGAGTACCCTTCAGACACATCTTTCGGATGTCACCAAATACATATCTGTTATATACCTTACCTTTGTATTCCTCACCTCTGTCTGTTGTAGGTGTTGTTTTTTTATTTTTTATTTTTTATTTATTTATTTATTTATTGTTGGTTTTGTTTCCTCTGTGTGTTGCTGTTTGTTTTCAGCGTATGTCTACTTCTGCCTGTTTGTGTCTGTCTGTCTCTGTCTGTTTCTCTCGCTCGTGCTCTCTCTCTCTCTCCCAGTTGTTGCAATGATATTATTGCATGTGTGGACAGCAGATAAAGTCTGCTTGTCTAGGTATCTGCACATGTGCATGTGATGGCCTCTGCACCAATTGGTGCCCACCATTTAGTAATTGCATGCAGCCTGCTGTGTGGTAATTGCAGTTCTCACTGTGATTTCAGGACACTGCTATAAAATGATAGGTTAGGTAGGCGTAGCCCTTTCATTTTTGCAAAGTGGGGACCATGCTTGTTTGCTGTGGACACTGTTGTCTCAGTCAGAAGGTTGGTATATGTCTCATATCTGAAGCTGGGTTGTAGCCAGTGAAATGCATGTTGTACTGAAACCTGACTGTTGCTTTATCCAGTACACTCTTCTCAGTGTGTAGGTTTACTCACACCTCCTAATGCTAACACTGGATACATGGGAGTATGTACTTTCTTTTCCAATTAGAGAATTAACTGGCATACAACAGTAGTTATTGCAATGTATTCCTATGGCTTTCCTATTTTCCCTTTAAATTCACTCATTGTAATGCATGTTATATTTCTTTCAACACCGAGTTATTGTATATCTGCTGTGGTGTAGAGGTACTTTATGCAGACTGGTGAGTCCAAGGTCCCGGGTTCGAGACTGACAAGGTTTTTTATTTTGCTGCTGAGCAGTACAAGGGCCTTGTCATGCAGAGTGACTGAGGCACTTTTAAGCAGTTGTAAGCGGGTTTGCGTGGGTTTTGTGCGACGCTTAGTGATGCTAAGCTAAGCTTAGCTTAGCTGATTTTATTTTAGCAATACTAAGCCAAGCTTGGCTTAGCTTATCATATCTTAGCAATGCTAAGCTAAGCGCACACATGCGCACACTGGTGCAAACCCGCTTACTGCTGTTTACAAGTGCTCACTCCCGCTAACCCCTGCACTCATTTCTTTGACAGAAAAGTAAATGGGGAGATAGGAATGTGGTGATAAAGGGTGCACAAAGAGGGGAAGACAGTAGGGAAACCAGCTCGGGATGTACAGGATGGGTGTGGAGAGGGTCCATAGCTGCCCATTTCTTTACCAGCAACAGCTGTGCATATGCAATACATTAGGAGGTATATTTGAAACCTTCCACCCCTGAGAGAGGGGTGAGGACAACTAAGTGTGTTGTACTACCAATTATGAATATCAAGCACATGCACTGTTTGTGAACTGCTACACTGTCATTAGTATGTTACTCATTTCTGAACAGTTTGTGGTTTGTTTGTGTTGACATTAGCACAGTCTGCTCAGGACAATTGGACATATTTCACTACTGTGTATGCCTACCTACACCCTTGGTTGTGCCTGACTACACGGGTATATAGTACCTTTGGGTAGGGGTGCAGAAGTGCAGAGTGCATTATTTATTATCGTGTGATGTTTATCTTACTGAACATGCAGAGTTGCTGTGTACCTGTAAGTCTATGAAGGCTAGTAGTCTGTCTGAGTAGCTCCCACCTGTGGACATATCCAGATGGTAGACAGAGGTCAGCCTAGTATTCTTTGACTGTGCACCACAGCAGTCTTTTCAGCACCTGAAAAATGGCATTGTCACAGGTGGTTGCTAGCAGTACATGGCTACATCCTTTGATATTTCTGTGTTGTACTTCTACATAAGGGTATGCTTGTGGGATTCATTCTACAGGTATTTGCAGAGTGTTTAACAGCAGACAAGCTGATATGCCTGTGTGTTTCTGACTCTTCCAGGCCTCAGATACTCTCACATATATATTTGAACAGCCTCAGGGAAAGGTACATATAACTGGGATACACCTTTGATATATTTCAGACATTTTGCAGTTCAGACTTTGGGGGATTCAGAGCATATATATTACTACACCTTTTCTGATGTGCAAGCGGTGTCTACTCTCACTTATTGACATTTGTCATTAAGTGAGATTCAACACCTTTCTGCCTACTGTTAGTACATTTCACAGGGAGTCAGAGGGGCACAGCTAACATTTGTTTACAAATCAGGGTCACCACTGTAGAGCAGTCACTGTTGGGAGGTCTGGCCTGTGACCTATGCAAATATGCCACTGTTTATCCTGCTCTGATACTGTGTGGGGTTTGTAAGGTGCTACTGTAACCTTATTCCCTACTAGCATGGCTGATTCTCTTTTCACAGTCATGTCATGCAATTCCACAACACCTGCAGGTTAAGGCCCACAGAACAAGATTTGTGTTATGCCATTCCTATTTTCTCTTTACATTCACTCATGGTAATGCATGATATATTGCTTTCAACACTAAGTTATTGTATATCTGCTGTGGTGTAGTGGTACTTCATGCAGACTGGTGAGTACAAGGTCCCGGGTTCGAGACTGACAAGGGTATTTTATTTTGCTGCTGAGCAGTACAAGGGCCTTGTCATACAGAGTGACTAAGGCACTTTTAAGCAGTTGTAAGTGGGTTTGCGTGGGTTTGCGCGACACTTAGCAATGCTTAGTTAAGCGCACACAAACTCACACCCGCGCACCCCCGCTAACTACTCCTTAAAAGTGCTTACTCTCGCTAACCCCCATGCTAATTTATTTTAAAGAAAATAAAATGGGGAGATATGAAAGTGGTGAAAAAGGGGGCACAAAGAGGGAAAGACAGTAGGGAAAATAGCTCGGGATGTGCAGGATGGGTGTATTGAAGGTCCATAGCTGCCCATTTCTTTACCAGCAACAGCTGTGCATATGTATGAAATTTGGTGTGAAATTTGAAACCTTCCACCCCTGAGAGAGGGGTGAGGACAACAAAATATGTTGTACTGCCAATTATAATTATCAGTTTACATGTCCAGCAGACATGTGTGCAAATTGGGCAGCTATGTATGGGGCGTCATTTTTTTGTGGGAACAGATTGCCCTTTTTTTTATTTTTTTTTTCAGGTGAGAGTGGAATGTGAGGTAGAGGATGTAGGTATATTTGGGGAGGTAGGTTGGGGAGGTAAACAGACAAGACAAACAAGATGCATACAGGGGAGGAGTTTGACACATGGGGTGGGTGAACACAATTGACGGGGAAGATTGTTTGGAAATCACAAGCCCATGAGGAACTGAGATCCCTACCCATGGGCAGTCACCACTGCACCTTCACAGCCCCAAGGGTGGCTGTGCTGGGGGCTGAGTAGACGGGCAGGCTCACCTGAGAGACGCACCACTCTCGCCTCAAGCTGGCGTAGGGGATCAGCGACTGAACACTGGATCTCCCTATGCACCACAGCCCGGACCCTTCGAAGGGTGACAGGTGGCCCTTCTCCACCCACGCTTGCACGGGGGGGACGAGCCCCATCCCCTGCAGCACTTCCACCTGAAGGTGGCACAGGACCAACGGAGGAAGGGAGCCTGGGCTAGGCACCTGAGCTGCTGGTGCCAGGTGCACTCACCAAATGAGGAGGGACAGGTGGGTCCGCTGGGACCGGCCTTCCCATACGTTCTGTGATTAGGTGTGTTTAATTACAACATAAACAACAGCATTCCAGATTAGTTGTAACAGCATGCAGTAATATTTCCATTAACCCAACACACCAAGGTTCCAACAGTTGAACAGCAAGCATAATACATGCATATATTGAACAACAGTGGATATTTGAACAGCATGCAGGGATGTTTGGTAGCAACAGGCCACCATGAACGTGGTGTTTGAACAGGGCACATGCATCAACATCAATGCAGATATTTATAAAACAATAGGACATATGTCCCAACAAATATTTAAGGTTACACATACCCATTGAGGTGTGGAATTGCATGTTTTTTGCACATACGGTAGGGTGTAGAAAAAACCTCGGTTAACATCTTATAATGACCTTTTAGTCTACACTACATTCCCAGTGACTGCAAGTGTATATCCCCTACCTGTATTATTACACTTGCCACCATACATTAGGTTGTGTCATGGGTTTGGCTAGTTCAATATATGCCTGACCTATATCTGACATACTAACTGTCCAGGATGCAGATGTTACTGCTACATATTTCTTGTTTGCATTTATATTTCTTTATCTACATATCTGGGATGTTTT
The DNA here is from genome assembly GCF_019279795.1 of Protopterus annectens. NCBI lineage: Eukaryota > Metazoa > Chordata > Ceratodontiformes > Protopteridae > Protopterus > Protopterus annectens. The sequence goes on from NC_056743.1 coordinate 1,571,778,590, forward strand.
CACATGACATTTTCACTTTGATTTGTACAGAACCCTGCATTTCTTAACACACACTCACATTTCTGGTGAATAATTACATGCTACATGTGTGCCAGGTTTACTTATTCATGCCAGCCAGTAACTGACTATTGTGGACTGTATCAAAAAAGTAGTAGTAGTAACTGTTTCACAGCTACTAGCACTTCCATCACCCACTTTATATGGGACTGCATAACTCTGGGTTGCCAGCACATTTTCAAACAGTACTGTTTGTATAATGCAAGGGTACAACAACATTTCAGACTCTGTGACACAGACACACTCTGGGTTTTAGACCTTTATTAATGACATTGCACACTTTTCCACAGGCTCACTCCTTTATTTGTTTTAATGGTGTTTATGACAGACATGTTCAAGACATATTATACCTTTATTAATAGGTTAGAACAATCTTTTTTCAGGCTCACTCACTTATGTTATATGACAGTGCCTGCAGAGATATTATTCCAAACATATGTTACCTTTCTTAATGGGTTACTACACTCTTTTTCTGCCTCTCTGACGTTTTTATCTGGCAGTACATGCAGAGGTCTTATTCAGGCAATTCTATGGCTGTTTTATTGGACTACAACACTTTCTTTCATGCTCTCTCCCTAACCTGCCTGGTGGCGCAGCCTTAGCAGCCTATCAGCATAGGCTTGCTGATTCGTAGCATGGTCACCTGCAGCTGTAAAGTAAATGAAGGGATATTGAGACATACCTATCCGTTATACATACTCCATTATCAATTCTTACATACTGCATTCCATGGCTACATACTCAGTTGTGGGGCATTCTGCATCCCATGGGCCTTCTATATCCACTGGTTCAGGCAGTCCTGCTTTCATCTCTTCAGGTCTGCATGGTGGTGATGGACCTGCTCACCAGTCTGGGGAACGCCTGTGGCACTGGTGAGGTCACAAGCTAACCGGTTCCAAGCCTCTGCCTTGTACTCCGTCTCTTGGAACTGGCCCTGCAGGAGTCTTGACTCGTGACGGTGGACAAGGAGCCAAACCATGTATTTGGACTCCTCGATGCCCCAACGTTGCGCTCGGAAGCGTGAACCCTCTCCTGCACCTGCCATTCTGACTGCAAATGTGAGCTACAATCAGTTATGGCGAGTATTCCTGCCTATGGGGCTTAAATATGCCGCATTTCCCGCACTTTTTTGTCATTGGCCATTTTGTAAAATTCTCGGCTGACTGCAGACCTGCTTAGTAATGGTTAAACTACCATTCGTAAGTATATGAATGTTAATAGTGGCTGCTTCTCCTATGTTGTCATGGCTTAGTGGTTCTGTACTTTGATTATGATGCACAGGGTCTTGGGTTTGAACCTTGTCATTCTTTTATTTTAATACTGTCTAGACAGGCTAGGGGGTGTAGCTGCGTTTAAGCAACTTAGCTCTACGTTGCTCCCCGGTGCCCTATGGTGCCCTGGTTAGTGCGGTGCGCACGTCCGCGCATTGCGCTGGATAAAGCGCTTTTAAACTTTGGGCAACTCTATTGCGCAGGGTAAAGCACTATTAAACTATGGGCAACTCTGTTTAGCTGGGTAAAGTGCTATTAAACTATGGGCACCTGTGTTTAGCTGGGTAAAGCGCTATTAAACTATGGGCACCTGTGTTTCACTGGGTAAAGCGTTGCTTAACAGCAGCCTATTATATATCTGGGTCCTTTAAAAATATATATTTTGTTCACTGATACACTGGCCATGTCACTGCTTTTAATAAAATTTTAATCATATATGTCTGGTATGATTTCAAATACTGATTTAAAACATAAATAAGAAGGGAAGTGGTGGGACCCGAACCGTGAATGCCTCCTCTTTGTGCTGAAGCTGTACCATTACGCTATTGCAATTTAGTGTGATTCGCATAAACATTATTATGCTCTTCCATGTCGGAATTGCTTACTATGGCTAAGTAATGGGCACACCCGAGCAGACACGCGCAAATACGGGCAGCTATATCGTGGATTTAAAAAAAAATAATAAATATTTTACTTTTTATAACTGTGATGGGGGTTTACAGTGTCAGGGAGTGTGGTGTTGGGTTCAAGTACATTTGAGCGAACTCGCTCTTGTGTGTTGACATTTTGCTCTTACTACACTTGCAGGGGCGTGGACATTTAGACTGCTCGGCAGTCGGACACGCCCCCTGCTTTCATACTCAGTCTGTGTAAGAGTTACGGTTGAGTCAGCGTGCCCTCTTGAATATTCATGGCATGCTGACATACCGTTCAACTGCAGCCTCCGAGTAAGACTTATTAAGTCTTACACGGAGGATTCGTGAATCCGGGGGTTGGTGTAGAAAGTCTAACCAATTTATGTCACAGCATGATGGAACAATGATTCCCCCCAGTTAGGAGAAACAGGGGGAAGAGGAGAAATCTGAAGAAGAAATATGGAATATGGTGCAATATTTAAGCAAAGGAGAAAGCAAAACTAGTCACTACAAAAAAGCAGTACCAAAGATACTTGAAGAGAAATACAGGCAAAGTCATCCAGCTATGGAAATTTTTACAATTCAAAAAAAATTAGAAAACAAACTGGGAAAGTAGAAAAGAGGATTAGTAATGGAGAAGTTAAAGAAATAGAAACTGAAATTGTGGACTACCTTGAACTGAAGTATTTAGTATAGAAAATCTAACTTTGATAGCATCACAGCATGATAGAACAATGAGTCCCCAAATTAAGGAGAAATCGGTGGAAAGGGAAACATCTGTTCAGTTGCCATATGAAGACACTTTGGAACCTTCAGTAGGAAACCAGTGCAAAAGTTCAGTTGGGGTTGTACAGCAAAGGAAGGAACAGGAAACTGTAACAACCCTGACACAGTGAGTGTTGCGGAGTGATAGGCCAGTGAGTTCCCATATGAAAGAGCAATGGATGACACACGATGAAACTGAAGAGAATATGGCCCAGGAAGATGTTCTGTAACTTTCTGTAGAATTCCCGCAGGAAATGGAGAACAAGGAATGTGTCCTTACTTTAGAAGAAAATGATCTAAGGGAAGAGTTGCCTGATTTAATAGAGATGGCTAGACATATTAAGATCAGGGAAAGAAATAGACCACAGAACGTCAGTAAGATCCAAAATGTTAGAAGTCTGATAACAAATGAACACATTATTCAAGACTGTTCGTAGAAATTCATGTGATATAATAGAAATAAATAGGATCTATTACTGTACAGCTAAATTAATAACAGATAAAGTCTTACCACAAATACAGAGGCCTGTAATGAAAAGGAAGGGAATAAATCAAATACCATCATGGAGGTATTGAATACAGAAAACTATAAAGCAGTTACGACAAAAAGTGTCACTATTAGAAGAGTACAGAAGAAGGAACAGATCAACAAAAAATACTCAAAAAGATAGACATAATAAAAGTGATGCAGAGTATCAGAACAGACCAGGCACTATTGTACACTATTGCAAATAATGAACTATAGATATCAGCACAGGCAGAGAAACTTAGAAGATATTTATTTATTATTTATTTTTTTATTTTACATTTGTTTACTGGGAAAGTCCAACTGGACATAGGTCCATTTTCAGAGGAGGCCCGGGGAGAAAAGCTCCATCTTACATACATACATCAATCAGGAAGAAAGAAACAAAAACATAATCAATGAATATCAAGCGGTACCTAGTTACCAGCTCCGGGTACCATATATCAGTTAAGAGGAATTGCACAACTTATAATAACATGCAGTACTTAGCAAAAACATATACGTTCATAAGTGTAATATTGATGGGATTACTACAGAAATCACACTTAGAAGAGGAGTCATTCATGTCAGTAGTATAAATGGGATTAATATAGGCTTCACTCATAGTTGTAGTATGTCAGGATGTTACTAATAAAAGGGTGAAGTAGCATAACAGAGTATGGAGCACTATGAATTTGAAAATAGAAAAAGAAATAATTAGTGAACATAATGACTAGAGGGGGCAAGATAAAGTAAATATTCTTAGGTGAGTACAGGCCTACAGAAGGGTTAGTTATGTAGATATTGCAGGATTTTTAGGATGGATTAAGATGGAAAATAGAATGGTAAGCCAGTGTTTTCTCGAGGGAATCACAGGAGCATAACCAGTTGTTCATATAGTGTGTTTTGAGGAGTTTTTTAAATCGTGTAGTGGCGCTACTGGATGTTAGGTGGCCAAGTAGGGTATTCCAAGCTTTAGAAATAGAGAAGCTGAAGAGAGATTTCCCAGCCTCATTATGTTTGATGACATCTAGGAGGTTTTGGGTACTAGATCTCAAGGTTCTTATAGTTGTATAAGGTAGTATTAGATTCTGGAGTGCTGGGGTTTTATCAGGCTAATAGTATGACTTGTGTGCTAGTGACAGTTGATTGAGTTGCAGTAACTGAGGCAGCTCCAGTCAGTTTAGCTGTTTGAGAGATACACAGTGATGGGTCCTATATGATGACTCTGTAGCAAACCTAGCAATCTTGTTATAAAGAGATTCTAGTTTGTTTAGGTCACCTTTGTGAAGGTTAGTTAGAACAGGGGATGTGTAGAGGAGGGTAGATAACAGATGCGTCCTAGCTGTTGTGGCTTTAGTGTGCTTACTGAGAAACTGCTTGTTCCGATAGAGCAGTCCTAGTTTTTGTGAACTTTCTTGATAGTTTGGGCATGTGAATGTCAAATCTTAGGTTGTTGTCTATTCCAGCACCTAACAATTTAGTGTGGGTGGTTGGGTGATCACGGTTTTGCTATTGGACATGATGATAAAGTTGTCAGTTGGGAGGATTTACCTGGGCTGAAAAAAGTAGTTTTATTTTATTTGGGTTAAGATTAAGCTGGGAGTTAGTGAACCAGGTCTCAACTAATGAAACGCTGTTTTGGACATATGAGGGTGGTGTCATCTGCATATTGTACTACCGAGGCATTGGGTGTGGAAGATGAGAGCTGATTGGTAAATAAAGAGAAGAGCAATGGGCCTAGGATGGAACCTTGAGGGACCCCAAGGATACTGGCAAAAGAGAGGATAGTTGGTTCTGCAATTTTACTACCTGCTGGTGTCCCGATAGGTAGCTTTTAAACCATGAGATAGAGGAGGTGCTCATGTTTAGGGTAGATAGTGTATTAAGAATTTTATTGTGGTTGACCATATTTATTGTTTAGATAGATCTCAATATATGGTAGATACTAGTTGTTCCTTGTTTCTGTGGTGATTAAGTGTGTTGGTAAAGGACATTAATGCTGCGGTGGTGCTGTGGAATGGTCTAAAGCTGTGCTGATACTTAGATAGCAGATAGTTTTTTAGAAGGTAGTCCATTAGTTGAGTGTGAACAACTCTTTCTAGTATTTTTGATAACGGTGATACAATAGCAATTGGACGGTAGTTAGTGAGTGCTAGGGAGCTGCCTCCCTTGTGTAGTGGTATTATATGGGAGGTTTTCCATATAGTAGGTACTTTGCTCTCTGATATAGATCTAATAATGAGAATAGCAACAGGGTAGGCTATAGCGACTGTAGCTATTGGAAGGAATTATGTTGGTAGATTATCGGTGGCCAGGGTGGTTGTTTTAAGTTTATGGAGGAGTTTTAGAATGGATTTGATTGACACAGGGTACAAGCTAAACTGAGAGATATTATCTTATGTGTTTGTGCTATTTTGTGTGGATGCTAGAGTAGGGTAACTAGTATTCATTTGGCTATTTTCAAGGGCCTGAATTGTTTCGGTAAAATATTTATTGATTTGAGTAGGAATGTTATCTTGAGTGTTTACTGTTGTGGGTGTAGGGGTAGTAGATTTCCCTGGTTGCAGTATAGAATTTATTGCAGCCCAGATTTTTTGTGGGTTGTGAGCATGTTTTTCCTGGAGATTTTGGTAGCAGTTGATTTTGTCAAGTTTAATGAGTTTCTTAGCTTTATTACAAAGTTCTACATAGTTCATAGGTTCATAAGTTGGTACTAGGCTATTGGCCCTAGGACCTATACAAGGCTAGCCATAACAATTCCCTGACTATTTCTTCCCACAGTATTTACTTCCCTGGACCTCTGTCTAGCAGGGTGACTGACGTTATTCATGGGGTGAATTTCTTATCTCTCATCCAACCATCAAGGTTCCTTTTGAAGAGGGCCAAAGAGGTGCTCTGCTTGACATGTATGGGCAGTCTATTCCAGAGTCTGGGGAATCTCTGGGTCAGGAACCTATCCCTCCAGCATGTTTTGTTCATTGTGATGACAAGGTTTAGATCCCTGGAGCGTGTGTCTCTGAGGGATTGGGGTTTCTTTAAGTGTAGCATGTTCAACAGCTCTGGGTTTGAGATGGCCTTGTATGTTAAGCAGAGATCGCCTCTGAGTAGACGATATGTGACAGAGTATAGCTGGATTTTTTTTAGACAGTAAGCATAGGGCATCTGCTTTAGGCCTGTGATTCTTTTAGTGAGGTATTTCTGTGGCCTTTTCAGTTGTTGTAGATGTCTTGAGAGGTACATACCAAATGGGGCATTGTATTCTATAATGGGTCTAATGAGGGATGAGTACAGTGGGACAATGACTTCCTTTTTCTGGATGAAAAGCCCTTAGTGATGAGGTGTGCCACATAGAAGGATTTTCTGACTGTTGTGGCGATGTGGTTATCGAAGATGAGACCACTGTCCACCTATGTCCCTAAGTGTCTTATCACACTTTCGGTGTTTAGTGTACTGCCACCTATGTGGTAATTCATGGGTACATATTTTTTCCCAATGGGGATAACAATACATTTCTTGGCATTGAGCTTGAGCCCATGGCTCTGGCACCAAGCATCTGTTTGTAGAATACCCACATAATTTGGGGATTCAGTAATGGCTCCCAGTTTGCAGTCATCTGCAAACTTTGTTAGCCAGAGTCCTTTAGCGTTGGCCTGTACTTCAGAGAAGTAGATGCCAAACAAGAGCGGTCCCAGGACTGAACCCTGAGGTACTCCACTTGTCACTTGTCTGGAACTGGATTTGGAGTTGGCTACTTTTACAGTGTAGGTTCTGTCAGTAAGCCAGTTGGCAACCCATCAAGTAACTTAGGGATTAATGCCCAGCTTAGTAAGTTTATCAATGATTCCAGAGTGGAGAATGGTGTTGAAGGCCTTGGCAAGGTCCACATAGGCTGTGTGGACCGCCTTGCCCTTGTCCACGGCTCTGGAGACTGATTTGAAGAAATCAATCAGGTTCAGGGGACATGATCGGCCATTCACGAACCCAAACTGTGTGGGGTCCAGTGTTTGAAGGTTGCCAATGTCTTTGTTTATAAGTTCCATGATAATACGTTCCATGGCCTTGCAGATCAGGCTCGTCAGACCAAAGGGGCGGTAGTTCCCGGGATCCAAAGTGGATCCCCCCCTTGGGAGTGGGATAACTGTAGCTGTGCGCCACTCAGTGGGCACGAAGCCTGATGTGAGGCTATGATTAAACATGACACTTAGGTGAGGTGCCAGTTCATTTTGTAGTTCATGTAGTACACAGTCTGGGATGTCATCTGGTCCCATGGATGCTGTATTCTTAGCTTTGGAGAGTCTGTTTTTTACCTGTGTGGCCATTATTACTGGAATTTGGCAATCTTTTGGAATTGAGATGGGGCCTTTAGGGGGTGAGAGGGGAGTGAAGTTTGCACTGAATTGATCTGCCAGGATATTGGCAATATCCTTGGGATCAGTATATTTAATGCCATTCTGTTGTAGTTCAGAACAGATCTGAGCATTGCCATTTAGATTCTTGACATAGTTATAGAATGCCTTGTGGTTGTCCTTGGAAGCTTTGGCAATTTTATTTTCATAACTAGCTTTGGAGGATTTTATGAGGGATCTCAGCTTCTTACTGAGGCTGGTAAAGGAGTTTTTTGCATCCTGGGATTTTCCTCTTTTCTGCAACAGTGTCTTCCTTTTGTTGCAAATTTTGTTTATGGCAAGGGACCACCAGATTGGCTTCCTTTTTTGGTGGAGAGTGTCTTGGTTCAGTTGGGGATAGCACGATTATGCACGAGTGGATGTGCTCATACAGTGCCTCAGTGTAGGATTCAGCAGTCGAGCTTTCATTTCCCATCTGCATGGGTGTCATGAAGTTTGTCACTTCTGACTTGAGTAGCATGAAGTTGGCTTTGGAGAAGTTTTTTATGGAGGTTTCCTTACTGGGGGGGTAGGGGTGGGATTTGGATGTCAAGGGTGATTAGCTTATGGTCAGACCTGACCAATAAGGGGGTGACCATAGGTATGGAGCATCGATTTCCCATGTTGGTAATGACCAAGTCTAGGATAGTGAAGCCCCTGGTGGGACTAAGGATTAGTTGATCCAGGGCATTGGAATTTATGAATTCCAAGAACCATTGGGCAAAGGTGTTGGTACATGAGTAGTTTTCCCAGTTAATGGCAGGGTGGTTGAAATCACCCAGTATTAGGGTGTTTGGTTGTATCTTAATATTTTCCAGTATGTTTAGAAAGGTGTAGTGAGAATCTTGTGGCATGGTGGGGGATCTGTAGCAAGCTACAATTTGGATTGCAGTCTTACCTAGTGTTAGTTGAACCTGGAGAATTTCAGACACATTGTGTTGGGCAACTAGCCTGGTGTTGTGAATATTCTTGGTGAATATGGACACTCCTCCACCTTTAGTGTTTCGGTCCTGGTTTGGTGGCCGAAAGGTTTGGTAAGATTTGTAGCCTGGTATTGTAGGGGTGCTCTCTGAAGCCTTGAACCAGGTCTCAGTTACTGCACAGATATCGATGTTCTCCATTTTTTAGGACTGCCTCGAGAGAGTGCATTTTGAGGTTTAGACTTCTAGCATTGAGTAGTTTTGTTTTGTTTATTGGGTTTTGTTTTTGTGAAATTGTATCCACACTTTGTCCCTATTTTTGAGAATAGATTTAGTAACCTTAGTTAGTCAGGGGGCATACTTTGGGTTTTTTTGTAGTCTACCCATGCCATACTTAGATTCTTCCCCTTTTTGCACTTCTCCATTATAAGTTTATTTAACATTAAATGACCCAAGATATGCAAATAAATATAAAGGAAACATTCACATTTATTGATGACCCAAATAAGTTTTATAGAAAATTGGGAAACAAGGCAAAAGGAATAGAAACACCACCAAAAAAAAAAGAAAAAAAGAGACACATTTTGGAAAAATATCTATGAAGATCCTTTGGGACCATAACAACATGTTGAATGGACAGAAGAAGTAAAAGAAAGAAAGAATAAGACGTTCAAATGTACAGGATAAGAAATGGGATGAAGTAATGGCTAGAGAGATTGAAACAAAGATAAGAAAAGCTCCTAAATGGAAAACCCCAGGCTCAGATGCAGTACCTAACTTCTGGCTAAAAGTATTAATATCTTTACATGAAGATTTAACCATGAGTAAGAGCTATTTATATGTGCACCCTGAACAGATGTAAACTTGCTTAAGAATAGGAAAAAGAATACTCCTCCTTAAGAGTGAACTTGCAAGATATCCTAAAAGCTATAGACCAATAACTTGTCTTCCGATGATGTATAAATTATGCACTGGAATTGATGCCGAAAGACTTTATAGTCATTAAGAAAAAAACTCAATCATGGCAGTAGAACAAAATGTTAAAAGAAAGACATATGGAACAAAGGATCATTTGTTGTTAAATAAACTCATAATGGAGAATTGTAAAAAGGGGAAGAATCTAAGTATGGCATGGATAAACTACAAAAAGCATTTAACAGCATCCCACATTCATGGATAAAAGAGTACTTAAAAATCTATTAGATAAATCCTACATTGATTGATTACATTACAGTGACCATGAAACAGTGGCAAACCACTTTGCAACCAAGCCATGATAAAGGGCAAATTATTATCCCAGGGATAAAAAATTCAAAGGGGGTATTCCATGGTAACCCTTTGTTATCACTGCTCTTTTGTCTTGCCCTTAACCAATTAAGCTGTCTACTTAGCAGATTATATCATGGTTACAATTTGCGCGGTGGTGGTGCTGCAGTAGCATTCTCGCCTCACAGTAAGACGCTGTTTGGTTCGATTCTCAGCCAGAGCATCTTCTGCGTGGAGACATGCGTGAATGGACGTATCTTCGTTGAAGGTCGTGCTTCAGGGCTGGTAACTCGGCACGTAAAAATCAACTACCAATCATTAGTGGACCGGAGTTCCGCTGTGGTGACCCCTAACCGGGAAAAGCCGAAAGAAACAACAACATCACGGTTACAATTTGGTTCTCAGAAAACAACAAAATATAAAGCCTTCTCATCTTCTTTTGTAAATGATTCAAACTGTATAGTTCATCAGATGAGGAACTGAAAGTACAACTGCAATTAGTCAAACCTTTTCTCAGATGAGATAAGAATGTCATATCTGGTCTTGATAAATGTGCAAAAGCAACCCTTAATGCAGGAAAGCTGCAACACCAAGAAAATATCAGTCTGGGACAAGAAAGTGGTATAAAGGAACTTGAGCAAGAGGGAGTGTATAAATATTTGGGAAATGATGAAGGATCAACAATAAACCATGGGAATAAATCTCAGTAAGGAATATTGAGAAGACTAAAATTAATACTGAAAACAGCCCTGACAGTTAGGAATAAAGTTCAAGCTATATACCGATTTGCTCTTTCTGTTTTAACTTACAGTTTTGGGGTGATTGACTGGCCTCAAAAGGTATTGTATCATCTGGACAAGAAAAGAATAAAAATGTTTCATGCTTATCAAATGATTTATAGAAATCCATGTATACCAAGATTATATATTCCCCATTCTGAAAGAGATATAGATCTGTAATCAAAGGACTGCATACATATCTGCTGATCTCACAAGATCCAAACATAATGAAAGATTTAAAACATGAGCAAAACAAGTCTAAGATGAGTTTAGCGGAAGCATATTAGTGTCAGGTGGGAATCAGGCAGCAAGTGAATATCCCAAAAAACAAAAGAAAGAATATAAGGTGAAGGATCAGGTGAGAAGGCAGCAAATGTGGAAAATGCATAAATATAGCTGCAAGTACAGAAATTTCCTGCAGTAACCTCATGTCTATCAGGATTTAACACAGGAATGGCCTAGGATAGTAGACTATGTACACTTTGGTTTACAAACTCCATTGTACATGTTGGAGAGACAGACAAATGCAGGTTTTGTAAAACAGAATCGGAAACAGTTGCACATCTTGTGATATAGTAACGGCAGAAGGACTGTATACTGAAAGGCATAATAATGTGGAAAGACTGTTGCATTGAGTTTTGTGGAAACATTATAATACTGAAGAAGATGAGAAGCATTGGAAATATGAGCCACAAACATTATAGAAAATGATAACGTTTATATCACATGGGAACATCCATTACCAACAGTTCAAGAAATACATGCGAGAAAGCCAGATATAGTAGTTCATAAGAAGAAGACAAAAGTAGCACTGATCAATGCATTTGATACACCCACTGAGTACAGTGTCTTATGTGCAGTGAGAGACACAAAGTCATAAAAATACCAGGATTTGCAGGCAGAATCAAGGGCAATGTGGAAGGAGGATACCCAGAATGTTCCAACAGTAGTAGGAGCAACGGGTCTCATAAAAAATAATTTACAGTAGTATTTAGTTATGCTACCGATACATGTAACTCTGTATGAACTACAGAAGGAGTCAGTTGTAGGCACATTGCGGGTGCTGTGAAGAACTCATTTGGCTAACATCAAAGAGTTAAACAATAGTAATTTAATAAACTTTAATCATACTTTGACTTAGGAATGGGATCCATTCTTGTCATGGCATAAAAAAACCCAAAATACTTGGAGAAATTAAACTGGAAAAAAACAGCATTCTCCAGTTAGGAGAAAAAGGGTCAAATGTGATCCTGCCCAATGGTTATCTCTCTCAACAAAATAACTAATGAGGCAGAGAAACAAAGCATAGAGCGCTTGGTGAATCAATAAAATTCCTGCAATTTATAAACAATATCATCACCTCTGTGATATTACTAAAGCTTCAATGAAAAAAACATACAAACCATCAAGACCATCATTACAAATCCCATTACATTTTGTAGGCAAATGCCCTTTAGCTCTTTAAAGTGAGCAAACCTACTCAACCCAACTGTCATCTTCTCAAAACTGACTTATATAGAGCCTGTACTTTTAACTACCATTTTGTCAACACTGTAAGTTCCCTACCAGATTTAAATCCGCATCTAAGCCACTCACTACAACCTCAATTCATTTACAAGTACTCACTTGTAAGATAAAGTAAAACCTATTAAAACTGAAACCAATGAAAATAGCAACAGGCAACCTTCCTGCAGAATATGCCAAACCAGGTACTTATGCTTTAGCATACCGACGATCTATCCTTACTAGCAGATTGTTACAAGAATTTGTGTTCTGTCACACCTGGAAACTGTCCTTTATCCTGCCTCTTTATAAAGACAGCACTTATGCAGGACTATTTATCTTTAGATCCATTGCCATATTTCACCTGTCTTTCCAATAACCTGGAGGAATGATTCGCTCCTACCTATTACAATTCTTGCTAATCAACAACTTCATCTCAAGATAGATTTTGTCCATCCTAAAGCACTTATACTACCCTCCTATCATTCCTTAACACCAAATATCAATACAGAAATGACTCAGCAGTCTTTCTCAATCTATCAAAAACTGTCACTACTATCTTTCACCCCTAACTAGTTATCTGTCTTCCCCACATAGGCTTCTCTAATGTAGCCCTTGAATGGTTCAATTCCTACTTATGCAACATGTATCAAATAGTAAAATAGCAACAAACTACATCCTCCTTTCTTCCCATCAGTGTAGGAGGCTCCTTTGGGTCCAGTTTTGGTCTTCTACTTTTGAATATGTTCATCACTTTCCTTCAGCTTCCAGTAATTTACTGTTCATTCCATATGCAGTTGAGTCCACCATCATCTGCACTGAAAAACAATTCCAGTCCATCACCTAACAATCCTTTTCCTCCATAGAAGCTTGGCTCATACAGTCTAAACAAGTACAAAATGACATAAAATAGAATAAAGTAATGCTGTTCATCTCAAAGTCAAGCCACGATTCCAAATTCAGCTTCACTGTACAATCTTGTAATTGTACAACCCACGTAAACCATCTCATATACTAAATTCCTAGGTGTCATAATTGATGAAAATCTAAAATTTGATCTCCACGATAAACAGGTAAATATGAAAACCCATCAAAAACATGCCCTGCTCTATAGATCCAAATCATATTTTGTCAACCATCCACAAAAATGTACAGCAACTATTTACTTATAGCCCACTCTTTCATATGTCACTCCTATTTTTACAAACATTCACATAATTCAGCTTACAAAACTAGAGCAGAGCTATAACATAATTGTTAAATTTGTTTCACTAGCCTGTCCATTAGAATCCATCATTGCTCTGCCATCATACAGTCTTGAACTCATAAAGCTTCTAAGCTCGTCAGACAAAAATAGCTGATAAAAGTCTACACATCTCCCTAACTAAAATCTGTTATCCCTTTATAAATTCTTTACACTTATAACTCCTTCCAGCAACACACATGGGGACCACCGCTACTCTCACTATGCGATAAACTCACTACTCTCATTATCTTGAGACATCAGCAACTTCGTTCTCTTTGTCAGTCCTAAAATCATACTTCAAAGGTACCTGGAGATGACTGCTCTTCACCCTCAAGGATTGTTAACTACAATGCCTAATGTCCTAGATCAGTCTTTCTTCTCACTATGTCTTATATCTCAGTTTTGGACTTTACTCTAAAACCATTACTGTCAGCTTCTACACTGAAACATCGAATAACACTAATTCGACATTTCAATATACCAAACCTACTACATTGAAATACACACACACACACACACACACACACACACACACACACACACACACACACACACACACACACACACACATACATACATCAGAGGAAGTCATAAAAATAATAAAAAAAAACAAGCATTTTTTGAAGGGAGATAGCCCCCTGCAACCCCCACCACCACCTAACTAAGTATACTAACTCCAAGATTGCATAACACTGGAGAATAAGGAAAAACTACTTACTCACTGTTATAAATCTCACACTAATAGCCAGCAGCTCACCTGGCACTGAAATCACACCCATACCCACACACAGTGCATACATTCATACACGCCCATAAATTCAAACACATGCACACATTCACACATACACACATATTCAATCACATTTGCAACACATACAGGTGATCCATTTTTACTTTACTCAAGTTACTTTGATTAAATACGTTTGATGTACTGCAGAATATAGTGAAAATTGGCCATCTGAATTCTGGCCACATAAATGTCACCCTGCTGTCATACTACTCACCTTACCATCCCTACATCTAAATTCCACTGCCCTTCATTTGCATTATCACCTCACACTCTGTCATGTCTTCTTATTTTCCTCATTTACACTGATATTCAATAGTGATATTCATGAATTAACTTCCTTCTCAAGTCCTTCCATATTTATGTCTCCTCTTTCCCGAATGTTAACATTTCCTCACATATATACTCAGTCGAGCACATAATTGTAATAGAATATGTGTAGTCACATATTCACAATGTTTCTAATACTCACATTCTACACTCCACACAGTCACACTTTGCAAATATCCAAAATGCAGTGCAAGTATTCCTAATGCAAGTATTCACAAGATAAATATTCAAAATGCTGTTAATGCTCACATATTTCTCAGATCTTGATACCCTAATTTCCACTGAATATCTTCAGACTTACTTTAGTGTACTTTCTTATATTTCTACCATTTAACAAATCATGACAAACAATTTTGTACAATTTCTAGCAATGTTTGAACTGCACAGCATTTCTACTTCCTTGTATTTTACTAACTTTTTGAACTGTATAATGGGGTTCTGTTAGATGACCGAAGACACATTCTATTGAATGCATCTTGGTCGAACTTAAAGCAATGAAACGGCAAATTAGCGAAGTGGCTTTTAAGCAAATTCTTTCCCAAGGAAAGAATTCGCTTGGGTGCTTCCCTTACTTTGCCATTTTCGGCACTGTAGTGCAATCTCAGAGTTGGTATATTTAAGTAGGGGGGTGTGGGGGGCAAAATACCCCACTTTATGTATTCTTTCAATTTTTTTTTTTTTTTGGAACAGCGATTTTTTTCCTTTGGAAAAAAATCGCTGTTCTGAACTTTTGAGATTGTAAGCTTTCGCTTTCATGGGGTCGATTATTCATCGTTCGTTTTTTTAAGCATTCGACGATATAATATAGACCCTATAACTATCTATACTGTATGTAATTTTTTATTCAAGGACAACAATAGGATTCTACTATTAAATGCTCAACTTCTCTGTCCTTTTTCTCCCTATTTACAGTCCCTACTATGAATAAACAACTGCAAAACAAATAAGGCAGAAGAGCAGCAAGCACACAAGACCGTTTATTACTCCAGATAAATGCTTTTGTCCATGGTACACTTAAAATGGACTTCTTCAGATAAAACACACAAACTAAAACACACTTAAAATAGGCAATACTTAATTGAATAATGTTCCTCCAAAAATCTTTAAAGTAACAGACATGTTTTAAAAGGTAAACTATACCCTAACTTATTTCCATACGATCTTTGTTAAACATACTACAAAGTATACAAGTTGTCATCAAAAATGTTACAAAGAATGTATATGTTATTTTGAATATATTGTTTTAAAAACCACAAACTAAAATATTTAAACAAAATTCTGTATCAGCCACTGTGTAAGTCTTCTAAATTCTCTAAAATTATATTCAATGCAACATTACTAAAAACACAAAATTATATTTATCTCTCCAAATTCATTAACCTCAATAAACAATAAATAGAACTGATATCATTCAAACCCGGCCATGTACATTTACCAAACTAGCTCTTTTTTCTCCAAGTAGAGCTCTGTTGGACCTCCTCTTGGATTGTTCTTAATTCCATCTATAGCCATGTAGTTAAATGAATGGTCAGGGTTATCCATAATGTGCTTAGCTAAGGCATTAGTCTCCTTTGCTTTCCTTATGCTGTATTCGTGTTCATAAATTCTCTCTTGGATTCTACGTTCCATTTTGCCCACATAAAAACTTAAGCACAAATTACATGTTGCGAAGTATACTATATTTCTAGATTCACAGTTATACTTGTTGTTCAAATTGCATTTTATACTCCTAATTGTAAATGCATTACCAATCTTTAACACAATAAGGACACCATCCACATTTGGACATTGTTTTGTTTATGTTGTTAGCACTGTGACAATAATTAATCTGCTCAAAAATATTTTTAAAACTCCACCCGTTTTGGTAAATAATCTTAGGCTTTACATTAATATTGTCCCTTATTTGTTTATCATTCATTAGGATATTCCAGTTCTTATTAAAAATCCACTTGATGTATTCATAATCAGTAGAATATGTTGTAATGAAGGCTAATGTATATTGCATATTATTAACCTCAATATGATGTTGTTCAGGTATATTCCCATGCTGGACATAAACCTCCCTACTTTCCCTATCAGATAAAATATGGATAAGGTAACCTTGTCTCCTTTTAGTACAAACCTCTGCTACCAGTTCCTCAATTCAGCTGGATGGGTAACCTCTACTTTTAAACATTGTACCCATAAATTCGCATTCTTTCTCAAACTCATCTTCTTCTTCTTCTTTCGGCTTTTCCCAGTTAGGGGTCGCCACAGCGGATCACCTTGTCCGCTCATGATTGGCAGTGGAGTTTTACAGTGTTGAGTTGCCAGCCCAGCGCCCAACCTTCCACAGAAGGAACATACACACACACACTCACACCTAGGGCAACTCATCATCCTGTGTTATCATCCTTGCTGCCCTTACCAGCTGACCCTTCACCACAGACTTTTTCTGATGATAGGGATGTGAGCTGGTATAGTGAAGAAAGGAATTTGAGGATGTTGACTTACGATATATAACTGAGACATATATATTATTAAATATGTCCTGTTTTAATAACACATCTAAAAAATAACACATTATTATTGTGTGTAGCTGTAAACTTCAGAAATTGTGTCGTACTATTTATGTTGGTATAAATTGTAACAAGCCATCAGTATCACGCATATATATGTTGCACTATACAGATGTGTATACAGGCATATGTGTGAGTATACGTGTGTATGTACATGTAGACATATATAGACCTATTATATGTATATAACCATATTCCTGTCATGTGTAAACCTCATGGTTGTATATACACTTCTAGATGTATCTCACTGTATGTATCTGCTATGTGTACGTTATGATAAAACAACATATGTGATGAAACAGTCGTATTAATAACCAGGGCTGCACAATTTAGGAAATAAAGGCAATTGTTCAACACTACTCAATATGTGTATTGACAGCTATATTGGTAAAACAACAGCTGTCTTCGTAGTGGTTAAGTGTTGTGACTTTAGTATACAGGGTCCTGGGTTTAAGACCTGCAAGGGCTGTTCATTTTGTTGCTGGGCAGAACAAGGGCTGTTGGATACAGAGTGGTTAAGGCAGTTTTGAGCAGCTTTAAGTGGGTTTGTGTGAAGCTAAGTGGTGCTAAGCTATGGGTAAATGTATGGGTGCTTACACAGTGTAGAATTTGCTTACCAGTGTGCAAATCAGCTCAGCTGTTATATTACAGCAATGTTGATACTTGCTAAGCATGGCTTAGCCCTGGTAACCAGGCCATACCACCCAGTCTGATAACATAGCAGGGTAATGACATCTATAATAAGTGTATGTAATGCCATGTACAATGCATGTGCTTATGTGCTGTCATTACAGTAGCAAGGGGTATGAGTGTCATGTGTGGGACACAGACATATATGAGGCCTGTACAGCACTGTTATCCATGTGAATGTGTTACATACAGGTGTAGTAGTCCCGGGTACGTACTGTCACATTGACATGTAGTGTATCATGGCAGTACTACTGTTGACAGTGCTTACCTAGGCAAGAGCAGAGTGCTAAATGTAGTACTGACAACAGGCACACCTGCAGGCATAGTTGGACACTGAGGCCTCCCTGTTGTATCCCTGGTGTGTGAGCTGTGTCACAGTATATACCCCTTACTGGGCAATGATCCTTCATGTGGAATGTAACTGTAGACTACCGTCTGTACAGCAGATGTTTGTGAGGGCTTCTGACATGTAGTCATGGCATACATATTGTTGTCAAATGTCTATCTGT
This sequence comes from Protopterus annectens, assembly GCF_019279795.1. Lineage (NCBI taxonomy): Eukaryota > Metazoa > Chordata > Ceratodontiformes > Protopteridae > Protopterus > Protopterus annectens. Next base: position 1,571,796,799 of record NC_056743.1, read on the forward strand.
CAACACACTCATCCTACTGCATAGCTACTTGCCAAGCTGATGACTGTCAGTCCCTGTACAGATGTGCAGATGGAAGGTATCCAGCTGGGATATGTACAGGCAACCTAAGCTTGATTGACAATGACATGCCTGCCCAGCTGTGTAAGAACTGGCACATATAGGAGATGTCACCCTGTAGACACCACATGCCATGGGTACCTCCACTACACTACCACAGTCAACAGAACATGCTTGGGTACAGGTCTCCATCACAGACACTAACCATATGTTGTAATGCATGTTGCATACATGTCAACTTGATCAGCTCAGTGGCCATGTGCAGGAGGCACCTGGAGGATTGGCTGATGCATGTCATTCTCACCTTGTGGGTCACCACAGTAGTGTCTGTCAGTAGATTGCATGCTGCCACCTGGCAGGTGGCAGCATACCACTGTACACAGAACCCCTACACAACCCATCTCCTCTTGGACAATAGCTAGGTACACAGCTATGACCACCTGCAGGGTTGCACCCCTGTAGTGACACGTGTATGTGTGCATGACTGAGTATAGCAGTGTCTGTGTGTTAGCACACCTGTACTTGAGAATTCCATGAGGGCCTTCACAACCAACGCAAAACCCATTGCCATAGTTAGTTGTGGCTGCTGCTGTATGGGGCATTGCATGTACCTTGTTAAGCTCCTCCCCATACCGGCTACATGAGCCTTGCAGTACCAGCACAACAGTGTTTTACAAATGGGTTGATAGGCATGGGATACCCATTGTGTTCTGGTATGTGTGTGTAATTGTGCATGTCTATATATCTGTAGGGTACAGTAGTCAGAGGCCACATACTCCTATTATAATACCCATTGCCACACAGTAGTACAGATAGTGTTGTTGCTACCCATAGGTGAGGCATGACAATCCAACACCCTACTACGCGTGTGGCATGTGCATTAGATGCATATCCCTGTAGTACCACTGTTGGGGTATACTATGGGTTGTATTGCAGTCGTGGCCAGTGTGTGATGGTGGGTTTGGCAGAGTGTCATCATGGGTTTCAGGGAGTACAGCATCCCTGGGGGATGTGGGTGCTGTGTACACTGTCATTACACCAAGGTACACCCGGTATATGTCCCATATACAACGTTATGGCTACCACTATCACCATCAACCATACAGGTAACTGATACCACAATCCAAGCTAGTTATGCATGTGCTGTGTGCAGCCTACCTGTAACACATTGGACACACAATAAACTTAGTTAGCAACGATAGGCCCTGGTATCTCAGATCTGTGTCTGCCTGTTATGTGTCTGTTAATGTGTATATGAAGGTATGTCACACTACGTATTGTCCATATACACCCATTACATCCCCTTTAGCATACTGTACATGTCTGGAGATGTTCTGCATGTAACATGTAACCTGGGACACACCTCACCCTAAACGCTGTGTGGTGTATGCAGTGTAAGCCACATACTTCAGTATCGCTTCCTAGCTAGGTAAGGGTCTAGTGCCCGTGGGGCCAAGTAACAATGTGCGTGTATGTGGGTGGGTCTATATCAGGTTGCAGGGTATACACGCCTCAGCAGGTCACCTGTCCATGTGGCACAGGCAATAACCATTTTAGTAACCTGTGACATGTGTTCAACTGTACCCCAGTTATGTCACAGCCATGGTGTCACCACAGTGCCATACTCTGTTGTGGAATATGACTGCAGACCATCCTCATGCTGACACATGTACACCTACAACACAAATGGATAACATTATAGAGACCACAACCAACCAGTGTTACTAACAGCTATAATGCATCATTACTGGATGGCTACACTACCTGCCATATATGCATTACACTTTAATCCTTACAACATGTAAAACTGCAGTACTGTGGTACTCAGTAGTACAGTCACTGTGTGAATCAGAAACATATTAGCCTGTCCCTGCATTGATGGTATTGATGACAGGGATGTGGCACAGGTATCACCATATGCACAGAGTGTGATGTTGGTTTGCCAGAGGCCGAGGGTGAGCCATACATTTGACACCATGTGTGTGGGTGAGGGGTGTACTGCTGTGAGCTGGGCATGGTGCTGTGGTGTGTGTAGGTATGGCATTGCCCTAGGTGTGTTTTTATAGTGTGTGGGTATGCATGCACACATTTCTGCCATGTGGCTCCCCTACACAGGTGTTTATGGACAACTGCAGACCATACCGGGCAGGGTGTGCAGTTCACTACCTCCAACCATGGACACATGGACTGTGCCTGCCAGGAGTTCCATGGGCATGTCCAGGTACAGGCCTTGATGTGCTACTCTCACCTGCTGATGACAAATGTCCGCTGGTACCAGGCCCCTCTGGGACTGACCAGGGCCACATTCATGTGGTCTGCTGTGGTGTGGTGTGGACAGCACCCCGCCCCACACTGCCAGGGCTGGTACTGCCACTACGGGAGCCCCTTAGTGTCCACGTTGACTGCCAGCTGTTGGCATTGCTGACCTACGTCCATGCAGCCATTGCCACACTCCCACCACATGTTCAAGCACGGACAGACCACTGTCGATGAGGGCCATCATCTCACCAGACCATCTATCCATGAACTCAGTTAATGCACGGATGGCACCAGCCAGTTCACGAGCATTGTCACTTGCAGATCTGAGAGCAGCCCTCTGCAGCCTCAGGCCCTGTCTGATATAATGGTCCACACATACCTGCACCACCATGACAGCCTGAAACATGTGCCTGCTGGTACCAGCTATGTCGCTTCTGCCAGGAGCATGATGCCCAGTGGCCCTACCATGAGCACCCTGGGACATCCGCCTATGTGGTGCCCTGCCTGACATTTGGCTATGCCTGCTGCAACCAGACACAGTAGGCATGGTTAACACACTTTCCTGTGCACTGTCACCAAACGCCAGCTCTCCCTCCGCTATGGCCACTGATGATGGGGTATGTATAGGCATTGAAACTGTGTGCGGGGTTGGGGTGGCTAAAAGGGGGATGTCAAATGTTGACACAGTGTTGGCCCCTGACCACCCCACCTGTGTCTCAACTGTACTATCATCATATTTGGTGTCTGTATGGATACCGACATCAGATTGCATGCAGGAGGGACCCTGACCCACCTCACCACCTATGGGGTAAAACAATAAATGCACTTTAAAACCTGTACAGCATTTCCTAACAGTATGCACACACGCACACACACACACACACACACACACACACACACACACACACACACACACACACACACACACACACACACACCTCCGTAATACCTACTTGTCCATGGCTTTACAGATAGTCTCACGTATATGTCCATGTAGTACCCCATCCTGCATCACACTTGTTAACATACACACATTGATACCACTCATTAATATATCAGTCCTCTAAATGCCTACACAAGCAGTCACAACACAAGACCTGTTACTACATTACCAGCCTGACCTGTGTGTAGTGGTTTTACATGGCCTCACTGCTGTCATTTGGTATGCACCTTCTGTATGTCCGGACATCATATGCATGGCCCCTATATGTGTGGGCTACTATGTTCTATCCACAATATCATGCATTGGTGTGTCATGTGTATGTAATGCTCAGTACATGCCAGATATGCTGCTCATTCAGCTTATCATGTGACAACTGTAATATTTGGATACACTCCCTGGTGTTGACTAGTACTTCCCCAATGCATCTGTAGTGCTGCATATGTGGGTTGTAGGTGACCTCTCTGCTGAATGCAATATTAAGGGTGTACTTGGTGTCTACCTTCCCTCTCGGTGCCTGTTCCATGCTACAGACCTTATTATACTATCAGCTGTCCTGTGATTACACACATGACAAGTATTCCTGGTGTGTAATGTGGCAGTCCATGTACATGTACTGCCTGATCCCAGAGGGAGGTACTGCTGTATGAACACCCCACAATCACACATGTGCATACATGGCCAGCCACACAAACACATACACATGCACACAAGCATCCTACATGCATCAACTTCCCTACACTTCACCTGAGTGAACCTACAGACAAATTAACTACCCACCAGGATGCACACGCACACATACATGTGAGGTTGCACAATGATAGTACACACAGTCCTCCTATTACCTCTCTGTCAACATGCATAACATATGGTACCCGACAGCATGCATCCACTGAATACCACTGCGCCCATGAACACAGTATTTTTGTGTACCTGTTCTGCACCCTGCCATGTACTGTGCACCACACCTCACAGGTGTACAGCTCATTGCTGAATGGGTACTACTGTGTCAGTTATGTCAGCTTTAATGCTCACAGCCTCTATGCTTTCCAGCAACACATACCTGGTATGATATGTGGACAGATGTCAATTGTGAATGCCTGATGTCTGATGCACAGCTCTCAACATCAGCAGACCATGTATGACCAAGTCAATACACTGACAACTATCACAGCATACCATGGCTATGGGGGGGTGCACACACCTTTATTGATATGATGCACCCATCCTTGATCTGCCATGGGACCACAGCATATCTTAGCAGTACATGAGCTCGATATGTGACATATGTCCTGTACTTTCACATGCAGTGTCTACAGAATGTGTTTGGTGTGTGGATACTGACCATGATGCATACACACAATGTGGGCATATGTGTGCACACCCTTATCATGATGGTTTGTTGCACTTCTTGTGTGTACTACAGCAGTCACTACTCCTGGCAGGGGTATACCAGCATGGGCCATCTGCATTTGCCAGTGTATGTTCAGTCTGCCCTACACATGTTCCCCTGTTCTGCAGGATTGCAAGGTCTACTCATGTACACATCCCTTGGTGTTCAAACACTGCCGTCACTATTGTTGTGGGGGTAAGGTTATGGCTGCCACACATCCTGAACCTGACTATGTGTAGATGCAGCCATTCTTAGCATCCTTAGGATCCCTGCTGCAGTACACTGGTGTGTCATGCTGACACCCCTCCCCCCTCCTTCAGCCTTTTTGCAGATGCATGATGAGTAAGCCCTACACATGTGCGTCACTTTGCAATGCCCCATACACTGAACACCACATATTACAGCCTAGTCCCAGCTGATAATGTGGACCACTGTAATGCCTTATGCCATAGTGTATCTCTGCAGCAGTTGCTATTGTCCTACAGGTGTATACACTGGTGTTGCACTGTATATGGGTGTTGTTCCAAACATGTCTCTACTGTCGGCCATGTCTCCCACCATTATGTTACTCTTTGTGGACACATTCTGCAATGACAGGATGTTAGTTATCATGCAGGTGTCTGACATACCCTTCCAATACCCCATCATGGTCATCCCTGTGATGCCGTGCATTTCACAGCAACAATATGTGCACATGTACAGCATGCATTCTGGGTAGGTGTGTTAGATGTGTGCATGGCATATACCACAGCCATCACATGCCTGGTGTATTGGCAAGCATCTACATAAACCATACTCACCAGCTACAGGCTGTTGCCTTGGTGGTTTCCCTTTGGGACCTACATAAGACGGTTAGAGATGCATAGTCAGTGGCCACAACTGTGGCAGTGCTACAGGGTGGGAGCAGTATTACAATACATCAACAGTACATTTCCACAATACTACCACATATGGACATCTGTTTATCACTACTATGCAGCAACAAAATATATCTATGACATGTCAGATATGCATGATCTACCTGTGCCGATACGGATGTATATGCAACAGTGGTCTACTGATGTGCTCTGTGGACTTACCTGCATGCTCCTCAGCTGGTGTATGGGTGGTACCCACCTCCACAAAGGTGTCTGGCGGTTGATGTGTGTCCGGATGGGCAGGAGCTCCTCCACACATGTCAAGGGGGATGGATGGCATGGCTCCCCCCTGTGGCAAGGTGATCCCCTGGACTGCAGCAGTATGCCGACAGGCATTGTAAAGCAGGTCAGAACAATGATGCCTGACCTGCTCATAACTGCGGTTGTGCAGTCCGACATCATTGACCCAGTGGACTAGGTCATTCCACAGGGCGGTCCACTCCTGCTGATCATGGGTGGCCCGGCCAAACAGGACAGGGTAGTGCTGGAATAAATAGGTTAGCACTACTTCATTGTCAGCAGCTGAATAAGATGGTAGCCGTGCATGTGACATCTTGCCTGAAAGACATAAAGATGGAAACAGGTCTGAGCAACTCATACAGCAAGGTTACCACAGTTCTTAATACACATCTCTGTCACCCCGCACCATATCAGCGACAGCAAACTGTACACACAACTCATTAGGTATGGCTACAGATTACCTATCAGTGGGACATATATTGTATTGTACCACACTTTGTGCTATGTGTTTGTAGCCATGTTCCCTGTGTGGACATTATCATCGCTGGCCTGTTACAGACTATTCATCTGCATGCCATTGTCAGGGCCACTATGGTTCCATATATGCCTGTGGTATGGCTGCTTTGTGATTGCTGCACATCTGACATTCTGTGTTATTGGGGATATCTAAGCATGCTGTTAGACATGTTCCGGGATTTTGTACAGTATTACTACCAACATATATTCTATAACAGTGACACAATAGCATGTATATCTACTATTGCCCAGCAGAACCACCTCTCCAAACCCATCTGCCCATGTTACCAGTCCACATCACATATGTGTCCCACCATGGGGCCTCCACATGTACTGGTCCAGCAATACCGTCAGGTGGAACCAACCCAGGGGATGTTATCTCTCCCAGAGGCACACACAGACATGTTCCTGTCCCCTGAGGGCAGGGCCAGGGTCTGTTCCATAATGGGCTTTACAGACACATGCGGGATGTGCTACATCACTCTGAGGCATCCAGTACACATTCACAGGGCCAAAATGTTCCTCCTGCTCAGCCTCCAGGTCAGGCACCTTCAGGACATGGACTGCTGTTGTGAGTAGCAGTGGGTGGGAGGCTTGTTCCCATTGTGCCAATATTGGGGCCCATGGGGCATCCACATCACAGACCACACACACCATCCAGGGTGTTTACCCACCACATGTGTCACATACCACCACTATAGACTTTCCTCTATATCCACCAACCCTGACCACCTCCACAACTATACCTACCATACTTCCCCATATTCCCATTCCATACTTCACAGACAAGGGCAATGTGGTCCCAACAAGGGGTTCACATGTGACATACCCATCCATGTTGCACACACTGACAGCTGTAGATATCTGTGTGTATTGCGATGTGTGCTGTTTCCTCGCACATAGCATGCAGCACTGTGGTAGTAATATAGGGGATATGTATTTACATACATATATGTTTGTGTGTGTATATGTAGATGTGCATATAGGTATATATCTATATATGTGTAGATATATGTGATGTATATATGTGCTCATATATATACATATATATATATATATATATATATATATATATATATATATATATATATATATGTCTACACATGGGCATCTGTATATTTGTGGACATACATGTGTATATATATATATATATATATATATATATATATATATATATATATTATATATGTATATATGTACACATAAGCTTACCTATATGTGGGGTACATTCAGACATCAGGTCCACAATCTCACAACACCTTCCTGCACAGCTGCACTGTTCTGCCTTGCTACAACACAGACAGGTGCCACATATGGACACAGCCTGACATTAGGGGGTATATGTAGGGCCAGATTGCAGGTAACCCTATTACACACCTATGGCATTCCTGCATGCTACAATACAGATTAACCTGAATATCCTGCAAGGGGTAGGCTGTGGATTCCACATGTCCATCATAATGGCATTACTTCCACCACCAGCTATTGGCCAAGTGACATACATACTTCTCATTACACAACACAAACTATGATGGCTTACATCTTATCAGTCAGTGCTGCTCTGCACGGTTGAGGGTTACAGCCCACTACCCACACGGACGGACTCTATTGTTCTTAGCAGTTGTTCAGCTGAACATCATTACAACAACAACAGCTGAAGGCACACATAAAGCATTCCGCATCATCTATCTCATTATTATGGACTAAGTACTATGGCCAGTTACATACATACCTACTTCACATACCTGTTCTGGGACTGCAGACTCTTCTAGTGTGTTTGGTATTTCTTTCTCTTTTTTTTTCTTATACACACACACTCTCTCTCTCTGTCTCTCTCTCTCTCTCTCTCTCTTTCTCAGTCTCTCTCCAGTAAATGGAATGAACTGATTTGCATAGATTACAGCATGGAATTTGTAGTTGATGCACATAATCAGGTGATGGCCTCTGCACCAATCAGTGTCCTCCACTTGCTACCTGCATGCAGCATGCTCTGTAGTACTTCCAATTACCACTGTCATGACAACCAACTGCTGTAAATCCCTACATCATGTGGGCGTTGTCCCTTTACATTTCCTGTATGATGGACATCCTTCCTGTGTGTGGGCATCAGTGTTACAGACAGCAGGTAGCAATACATCTTACAGGAGAACCTGCACACTCGGGCCAGCTACATATTTGTAGGAGGTTCCATAACTACAGACAGAGTGTGAGTAGAGTTGTTGTATGCATTGTATAGCACTGGTGTTACAGGGTTTGTGTGTACATACTAGTTTAACTTGAAATGCAGTCTGTCTGCATAGCTCTCAACTGTGGGCCTATCCTCTTGATGGCCGGAGGTGTGCCTTTTATGTTTTGTCTGTCCACCACACAGGTCTTGTGTCAGATATATCACTGGCAGTGTGTGTGTTGAGTGCTATCAGTACATAGCTACATCCATTTTTGTTTCTAACATCATATTCCTGACTAAGGGTATGTTGTAGACTATCCTGTAACACCAGCGACTTGCTTAGTGTATGACAACAGTTTTACACATATGGGCCTGTGTTCCAGTCTCTGTCCTCCACTTACCTACCAGGCTTTGCACATATGACATGCTGTCAGGGGTTGGTCTGTAGTGGGCTGTGAGTATGTCATGCTGCCATTCCTACCATCAGTCCACTGCTGTTGTATCCCCCACACATAGTGTGGGGTTGGGGCCATATATGTGTGGGCTTCACCTACACAATACATGTGCGCCCTTATGCACTCCAGAGGCCAGTGTATGTAACAGTGGTATATCGCCCTGTATTATTGAGTCTAGGGGGATGCACCATAACTAACCTAGGCTGTTACAACATGTGGGGGTATCAGGGGTAAGCTGCCTTAAGGTATCTGGATGTACATTACCATACAATCCACCTTGGGTAAATGCAGGCCTACTGCCTCCTGAAATACAGACTGTTCTGTTTGTCAGTGTAATTGTGATAGTGTCAGTTATGCCTTGTTATGTAACAGTTACATCTCATTGTGTCAGCTGAGGTCTTTACCCCCAAGGATTCTGTACAGTATAGATAGAGTCTGCTGAACTATACATCTGCATTACTTACTGTTGATTGTTTGGTATCCTGTGGCCCAGTCTGTCTTTACTATTGTAGTACTTGAAGGCCTCGGCCTGGACAGCAACATATGTCAACCTTTCCAGACTACTGTATTAGTATAACTGTTTCACAGTTGCATTACTCTGTTTATATGGATGTCAGTGTCTAAACAGCCATATGACATGGCATATACAACTGTAACAGTATACAAATAAAGCTTTCCCATGTACGCAAACCTGTGTGTGGTGTTATATCCTTTGACCTCTCTGTGGGTGTATGTTGCAGGCAACGATTGTCATTTGTAAGGTGGTAACTGTAGGCATAGTGGCTGTTCCATATTATGTGCACCTTCTACATATGTATCTTCCTATACATATATCTGCATGTGTATGTGTAGTTATATATATATATATATATATATATATATATATACATGCATACATCTATATAGGTATATATATTTATATATATATATATATATATATATATATATATATATATATATATATATATATATATATATATATATATATATATACACATCTCTCTCTCTATATATATATATGTGTGTGTGTGTGTGTGTGTGTGTGTGTGTGTGTGTGTGTGTGTGTGTGTGTATCTGTATCTGCATATATGTGTCTGTTTATATGTATCCTGGGGATGTTGATTGCTTCCACATTGTACATTCTCTATGGGAGCCAGACTCTGTATTGCATGATATGTTACTGATACCAGCCTGACATCATACAGGTGGGATGGAGTACTGTTAACATCTTGTGCCCATGTCGTGTCAGGTCCTGGTTATGAGATCTGCAAAAGTTGGTAGTGTATTGCAGGGCAGACATGTTTGGCTGTGGGGGGGATACCTATTCGTACAAAATGTATGTTGTTTGGGGCCTCTTAACCCCATTAATGGTATGTGGACATATATGTTTTTTTTATGTTCCCATTTTTATCTACAGATGTATGTCCGTATATACCTGTATATATATATATATATATATATATATATATATATATATATATATATGCTTACATATATATAAATTGCTGTATATATATATATATATATATATATATATATATATATATATATATATATATATACATATATATGTAGACATATTTATCTATAGATGTATGCATATGTATGTATATATGTTTGTATTTTTATATATACATATATATATATATATATGTGTATAATATATATATATATGTGTATAATATATATATATATATATATATATATATATATATATATATATATATACATACATATATATATATCTGCATATATAGATATGTTATATTTATTTAGATATTAATTTATATGTATATATATATATATATATATATATATATATATATATATATATATATATAGACACACACACACACACACACACACACACACACATACAACTACATGTTAAAATACATTCCCTGTACTGTTGAATGACTGGGCTGGATGATACGTTTGTGAAAGCATCAGTGTTATATATATCTGACATGGCTTAGTGGTAAATCACTTTGGCTATGGTATGCAGGGTCCTGGGTTTGGGCCTTGCAGCGACTGTTTATTTTGTTGCTGGGCAGAACAAGGGCCATTGGATACAGAGTGATTAAGGCACTTTTAAACAGTTGTAATCGGAGTTGCGCGGAGGTAAGCAATGTTAACTTCTGGTTACAGTTTCTTAAACTCAGTTAGCTTTTGAATTGCTTAATCTGTGTAAGCATTGCATACCCCCACACAAACAGGCTTAAACCCACTTTCTGCTGCTTAATTGTGCTTACTCCCGCTTACCCCCATGTTAATTTCTTTAAAAGACAAGAAAAAAGGGTTGATAGGAAAGTGGTGTAAAAAGGGGCACAAAGAGGGGAAAGACAGTAGGGAAAATAGTTAGGGATGTGTAGGACGGGTGTAGGGAAGGTCCATAGCTGCCCATTTCTTCTACAGCAACAGCTGTGTATATACACTGAATTTGGAGGTAGATTTGGACACTCAAACCCCTGAGAGAGGGGAAAGGACAACAATAATATGCTGTGATACCAATTAGCCCAGATTACATATGTCCAGTGGATGTGTGTGAAATGGACAGATATTTATGGGGCAAGATTTTTTTTTTGGGAACAGATTGCCCCTTTTTTCAGGTGAGAGTGGGATGTTGGGGAGGGATAGTAGGTATATTTGGGGAGTTAGGTTGGGTACGTTAACAGACAAGACAAACAAGATGCATACATGGGCAGTATACAACACATGTGGGGGTAGACACCTTGATGGGGAGGGGTGTTGGGAAATCGGATGCCCATGAGCCCACCCATGGGCAGTCACCTCTGCACCTTCACAGCCCCGAAGGTGGCTGTGCTGGGGGCTGAGTCGCAGAGCCAGGCCAACCCTCTGGTTGTGAGACATGACCCTCGAACTGGCGTAGCATATCTCCAACCTCCCTGAGGTGGTTACACCTGAAGGTGGTGCAGGACCAACGGATGAGAAAGTCCCAGGTTGGGCCCCAGAAGTGCTGCTGCCCAGTGCCACGGCCAGCTGAGGTGGGACAGGTGGGTCCGCTGGGACCGTTCTTCCCAAACGTGCTATGGTGTTTAAATGTTATCATCATATGTGTGTTAGTAATAGTCAACACATTCCAGGGTTAGGTATAACAGCATGCATAGATATTCCCATTAACCCAGACACCAGATACGGAACAGCTGCATAGCAAATGGAACACATGCATATATGTGACCACAGTGGTAATAACAACAGCATGCAGGTACATTGATGGCACCATATTTCAATATAGGACATGCATGGAAACAAATTTAAATAATTCTCAACCAATAGGACATAGTCTGAACAGTAAAGTCATTACATACCAGTTGAGGTGGGTATGTAGTTTATTGTTGGAGATATGGTGGGGGGGTGAAATATGTCAATTAACTATTATATTCCTGTAGTCCACACTACTTTCCTAGTCAGTGCTTTTACCTGTACCTTACAAGTATTACTACACTACCCTATAGCCTTAGTTTGGACAGTGATATGGCTGTCATCATCTTTATAAATGAACTGGTTTTACCTGCAGTGTACACCTCTTACCTGGTATACCTGTGGAGGAAACATTTAACACTAACTAACTGTTTCTACACATACTCCCAGATTCTGGGTTGATGTTGTGCACATAGCTGTCCATCTCTTTCTGCTCAGACTCTGGCCATGTCTTGTCCACATGCAGGTGAACTGGGACATGTCTAGACTATTGCCCTCTTCAACCTTTATTGACTTACCACACACTTATACAGGCTTTCCTACACAGTTATATTATGTGGCACAGTGTGGGTGACAGTGATCAGTGATACCTTATTATTCAGAGCAACTGCAACACTCACAATTCCATACAATACCAGAGTAAACAGTACCAATACAGTGTTTCAATGTTTTTATTTCTCAACACAGTGTTCGTATCCGACGTACCTCTGGCAGCAATGTTTGTTAGCACTACCTGAATGTTGCCACACAAAGTACCAGATTACACATTAGTATTATGCACATACATCTCATTCTGTTACTGTACACACTCTGGTCACAGCTTGACAACAGGGTGTAGATAGGACAATTTGGGGAGTTGCCAGAGTGACAGGATTGTTCTCATACATGTGTGACAATCAGTTGTATTCCTTGTTTGCTGCCTAAACATCTGGGATCATCCCACAGACTTCCCAGGGGGACAGGGTGACAGGCAGCAGATATGGGCCCATTTACTGGACATTCTGGTCTTATCTATACAGTTGTGGGGTATGATTCTGTATGCAACCTACTTCCACTCCCAGGATTCAGACCATGGCCGTGTCTGTTACAACTTAAACACTGTCCATCAGAGTTGTGTGTGCTATAGAGATATTGCTGTATATCTCCTATCTGCTTTCTGTCTTATAATTCTCCTGTGGTTTTGCATTCTGACCTTGTATTACAACACTCTTTTACAGGATTTCCTAGACAGTTATATTTTGAAGGACAGTGTGGGCAACAGTGATGAGTAATACCTTATTATTCAGAGCAACTGCATCAGTTGCAATGCCATACAATACCAAAGTAAACAGTACCAGTACAGGGTATCATTCTTGTATTTCTGGGCACAGTGTTGGTATCTGACAGACGTGTGGGAGAAATGTTTATTAGCACTACCTGAATGTTGCCACACACAGTACCAGATTCCACATTATTATTATGCACATATGTCTCACTCTGTTACTGTATACACTCTGGCCACAGCTTGACAACATGGGAGTGTAAATGGGACATACGTGGCTTCTTACTCTCATAAGGTTTTGGGGAGTTGCTAGTGTGCCAGCTTTGTTCTCATAGATGTGTGTGAATCAGTTGTATTCCTTGTTTGCTGCCTATACGTCTGGGATCATCTCACTGATTTCCCAGGGGACAGGTTGACAGGCAGCAGATATGGGCCACTTTGCTGGACATTTTGGACATAACTGTACATTTGTGGGGTATGATTCTGTATGCAGACTACTTCCAGTGTCAGGATTCGAATCATGGCTGCGTGTGCTAAAAATAAGACAGTTCACATCTCAGTTGCACATGCTATTTTGATTTTGTTGTCTGCCTTTTCACTGTTTTCTGTCTATGTGTCTCTCAGTTGTACTAAATGGCCTCTGGGGATTACACCAGTCATATACAGGCATTCCTACACATTCTATTTATGGTGCACAGTGTGGGTAACAGTGCTTAAGACAACAGTACTATTATGTGATTGCAAATCTACATTACCATATGATACCAGAGTAGACACATGTAGTCCAGCAGTCCATCTGCACATGCTATTTTGATTTTGTTGTCTGCCTTTTCACTGTTTTCTATCTATGTGTCTCTCAGTTGTACTAAATGGCCTCTGGGGATTACACCAGTCATATACAGGCATTCCTACACATTCTATTTATGGTGCACAGTGTGGGTAACAGTGCTTAAGACAACAGTACTATTACGTGATTGCAAATCTACATTACCATATGATACCAGAGTAGACACATGCAGTCCAGCAGTTAGACCTTTATTGTCAGGCTATTACACTTTTATTTACATACAAACTATATGAGACTCTTCCTGCCATATTCTCCGGTGTATGCAGTACTTGCCTTAAACAATACAGGTTTTATACAGGCAATTAATTTACTAATACTTTTAGATTTATTTCCTATGACAGTACATGCAAGAGTATTACTGACCTGCCTTGTGTCACAATCTCTCTGGGCAACTTCCGTGGGGCTCCTGGTTCATGGCCTGCTCACTTGCAGCTGTGGAGGACATAAGAGGAATATTTAGCCATACCTATTCATGATATACATGAGCTGGCAGTTATTACACACATAGTGGAGTGATACTTACGCACAGCTGGGCCAGCCCCTGCCGTTCTAGCCTCTTGGATCCACTGCTCCAAGAGGTCCCCCTTACACCGTTTCAGGTCGGCATATTGATGCCTGACCTGCTCACCAGTTCGGATTATGCCAGTGGCACTGATGAGGTCACGGGCATGATGGTCGCAGGCTCCCACCTTATATTGGGAACCCTGGTACTGACCCAGCAGCAGTCTCTGCTCATGGTCTTTGACAAGGTGTCCTGCCATGACTCTGGACTCCTGGATGCACCAGCACTGTGCCTGGAAGTGCACACCTTCTCCCCTTTCTGCCATTGTCCCTGCAAGGGGAAGCTACAACCAGTTATGAGATGTATTCCGCCTGTTGGATTTAAGTAGAGCCGATTTCCCGCATTTTTCCATGATTGGCCGGTTTTGAAAAGGCTAGGCTATGGTCAAACCTGCTTACCTAAGGTTGGCATTGTTTAAAGGGGTATACCACTGGGCACATTGAGTTAGCTGGTCTACAAATTGCTGGCCTGTGCAATGCTTAGCATTGCTTACATTAAACTTTGCATTATATTTTCATTTTGGCATTGATTTCTTATTCATTACATCTTATATATATGCCTGATATCCATTATTCATGTGTACGTACACTGTATGGGGTCCTTGTGTTTTATTGGGGACTTCAACACTCTATTACAATTACACCTCACATCTGGGCTTACTGGTGTACTCCATTTCACATATTTATGTTATGTAGTGGGTTATAGAACATATGAGTATATACTGATTCCTTTCACAAGTTCAGTTTGATTTTACTATAGTGAGGACTTGTTTGGTGATACCTCATTCTTCTGTACTGCTGTGATGGCTTGGTGGTTAACTACTGTGCCTATAGTGTATAGGGTCCTGGTTTCAAGACTTGCAAATCTGTTTATTTTGTTGCTGAGCAGAACAAGGGATGTTGGATACAGAGTGATTAAGGCACTTTTGAGCAGTTGTAAGCGGGTTTGCGTGGGTTTGCACGAGGGTAATCAATGCTGACCTCTGGTTAAATATGCTTACAGTTAGCTTCAATATTGCTTTACCTGTATGCGCATTGATTACCCCTGCGCAAACGGACTTAAACTCACTTACTAGTACTTAAATATGCTTACTACTGCTTATTGGTGCTTACTCTTGCTTACTAGTGCTTACTCCCACTTACAATTGCACTGATTTACACAGTAATATCTAATGGTTCTTGGGAAGGTGGGGGATTTGGAAGCTGTATAGAGTTGTCATTCATTACACATTTTTACCTTCCATTTGTATCTATGATTCCTGTGTACATATACTGTATGGGGCATATGTGCTTATCTGTGGACTTTGCAACATTATGACACTGACACCTGACATGTGCATTTAATGCAGTACTCCATTTCACAAATATATGTTATTTAGTAGGTTATGCAACTAAAATACTGGTCATAACATGATTTGCCATGGAAATTGGAATGTGCTGCAGTGGGACTCGAACTAGGAATGCCTGCTTGTAAGGCAAATGCTCTGCCCACTACACTATTGCTATACTGCTTCATTTGCATATAACTTCCTTATTATCCTCTTTAGCCATTGAAGCTGCATTAACCGTAGCTAAGCGATGGGCACACCCATGAACCTACGTTTAGCTTTAATCGGATTCATAATAAAAAAAAAATAGGTTTGTTTATTTGATTTGTATTTACTATTGCTGTTGTACATATGGGGGAATGCTGCTGAGGATATGCGGACACCTATGTGCAGTCTCGCTCATTCCTTTGGCCTTTCTGCCGTTCCTCATTCTGGGGCCATGTATATTCTGAAAGCTCTGCTCTCAGACATGCTCCCTGCACTCTTACACACTCCATGTAAGATTAGAAGCTCAGGCAGTGCACCTTCATTAATATGCATGGCGTGCTGCTGTCCTGATCCTAAATGGCCACTTCCATGCTGGACTAAGCTAGTCCTGCATGGAAGATTAGTAAATCCGGGGAGTGTCTGCTGAACAACTTTCACATTTACATTTTTAGTCTAGCTCTTATAGTTAAAGAGTTATGAATATTTGTTTTCTGCATGGTATTACAAAAGGATTTTCTGAAAATGAGCTCAGGCTGCACTGTTGTTCCTATGGTGGAAGTAAGCAGGTAGGATTTTCTGAGCTGCTCCGGAGCGAATGAGTTAATAAGTGTGTTTAAGTTCCTGTACATAACATGCTTCTATGTGCTGTCATTACAGTAGCAAGGGGTGTGACTATACTGTATGGGACACCTGGGTATACATGGGTAGTACCACAATCTTTTTTCTTTGTATTTGTTTTATACATGGGTAGTATCCCAGGTTATATGCAGTCACACTTGCATGTTACACCAGCTACAGTGCACTGGTTGACAAAAATAGTTTAACACATATTGTATCATTATGTTAGTACTTTTAACAGTGCTTTTCCAAGTAAAAGTAGATTGCAGATTGTAGTACTAGAACCATACACCCCTGCATGCAAAGCTGGGACTCTGAGTACTGACTATCTTGTTCTTGGTGTTTGAGCTGTATGTTTTTATGTATCTCCTATTGGATATTGATATGGTATTATGATATTAACTGTAGACTACTATGTTTTTTGGACATGTCATTGAGGACTGCTGTCATGTAGTAATGGCATACTTTTTGGTTTTAGACTTCTGTCTTTCAAAACATTCATCAAATGCATAACCTGTTAGCTATCTACTTTCTGTCTGTCCTCTGTACAGATGTGCAAATGTCACGTATTGGTAAGGTCATACCACTATGTAGGTGCCCACATAGTATTGTGCTGTGAACCTGGACACTGCTGCAAGTTCCAACATATGGGACATTCTTTAATGTGGGCCTTGCCCCTTTTCCTTGCCTGTGTGAGGGACATTACAGAGGTAGTGGGCTACAAATTCACATACAGTAGGTGGCAATACATCACAGGACAAGACATGTGGAGACAGCCAAACAACATGGGGGACATATCCCCATATTTGTGAACAGATTCTATGTCATCAGTGCTGTTATACACATGGTGGATTGATAGATTGACAGGGTTTGTGTGGACATGCATTTAGTGAGTGACTTCATGACTGACCGTGATATGTCTCTGACATACCTCTCCACTGGCACACTGTCCACAGACTGGCCACATGTTTTCCTGTTATGTTTTGTCTGTTCCCCAGACAGTTGACGTATTTGGTAAATCAGTCATGGACTCTGGGGAATGCAGTTAGTAAATACTCACATCTATTGGTATTTCTGATGTCATATTCCTCATAAATGTTATGTTACAAAAAACCCAGTTAACATCTGCAACTGTCTCAATGTATGAAAGCAATATGTCCACTCTACCCCTGTGTTTGTGCCTCTGTCCCCAAATGATGTCAGGCTTTGTCCACATGTCAATGAGGCCCAGACATATTTATTATCATTATTTCCTGCCTTCATTCCTGCTACCATCCCAGTGATGTAGTAGACCCACAAACATGTCAGGGAGGAGGCCATATATATGAGTCCTGAGCTGCACATTCTGAGAGGCCTGTGTATGTCTGGCCATTGTTAACAGACTATCATGGATGTATACACATGTCATGTGTACATGGTATTAGGGCTGTATATGGAGGGGGTGGATGTAAGTGTTATGGCTCCTTCTTTATGTGGCTGTGCATGCTGCTCCAGTTTCTGCTGATCTATTGGCTGTATGTGTTTGTAGGGGCAGACTGAGACATGCTCTGTACCAAGGTCAGGATTCAGACTACACTGAGAATTGGGACTGTATATGTAGGGCTAGTGTGTGAGTGGCAAACAATGATGTCTTTATTCACACAGTCCATATACTCTACTGTTCATGTGCTGTGGTGATATTGGTTGTGGGTTTGCACTTTCACACTGGTGTCTGTTTGTCAGTGCTGTTACATCCCTGTAGTGCCTGATATATTTGCTAATACATGTGTCCTTACCCATAGTAGATTCCCTAATTCAATTACTTGTGATATTTTACTATATATACATTAGAGCACACAGGAGGGTGTTACTACAGCAACAGTGTTAGCTTATTTATGCCAGTACTTCATATACATCCCCATTTTCAGGGCTTCCACCCACCACTTTGTCAGCCTTGGTCCAAATTTATTGGAGTAATGGGTTCTGAGCATACCTGTCAACTGGCTGGATTGTTTCAGGATGTCTGGGTTTATTGCTCATATTTCTGGTCTGTTTTACAGATTATTCTCATTTCTCTGGTAGATCACTGTGATGATATGATTGTTGTCAGAAAATGAGGACATACATTTCATTTACATACCTCACATCCATCAGAATATGTATGCTGAAACAAACTGTGTCACTCTGTTAAGAAGAGTGCAGGTGGACAATGACCTCTTCCTTCATGGATGCTAATGCGTTAGTACTGAGATTTGCCACATAGAAGGACTTTCTGACCACAGTGGCAATGTGGTCATCAAAGGAGACATTGCTGTCAACCTGTGTACCCAGATCTCTTATAACGCCTTCTTTGTTCAAGGGACTACCCTCGATGTGGTAATTCATGGGAACAGGGTTTTCCCCAAAGGGGATGACAACACATTTTCTGACATTGAGCTTAAGGCCATGTCTCTGACACCAGTCATTATTTTCAGTGAGGCCTTTCAGTAGGATGCCAACATCACTTGGGTAGTTACTAATAGCTCCCAACTTGCAAATGTCTGCAAACATTGTCAGCCAGAGTCCCTTTATGTTGGCATGGACTTCAGAGAAGTTGATAACAAACATGAGAGGACCCAGGACATAACCCTGTGGGACTCCACTTATGACTGCTCAGCAGTCTGACTTGGAGTCAGCTATTTCCACACTGTAAGTCATATATGTGACCCATTTTGCAACCCACCTAGTGATATAGGGGTTGATGCCTAGCTTAGTGAGTTTTTGCATGATGCCTGAGTGGGGAATGTTATCAAAGGCTTTGGCCAGATCAAGGTAGGCTGTATGTGCCACCTTGGCTTCATCCACAGCTCAGGTGACTGACTCTAAGAAGTTGACCAGGTTGATTGAGCAGGTATGACCTACCATTCACAAAAGTAAACTGTGTGGGATCCTGAGTATGCGGATTCCCGTATCCCTGTTTATTAGGTGCATGATGATGCATTCCATAGCTTTGCATAACAGAGTTGTCAGGAGTTGTCAGGCAGTTGGGCCGGTAGTTCCCAGAGTCTGTAGTTGCACCCCGTTTGTAGAGAGGGGTGACTGTAGCAGTGCACAATTCAGTAGGGATAAAGCCTGAGGTGAGGTGTGCTTGAACAAGGCACACAGTTGAGGTGCTAGGTCAGTCTGTAGTTCATGTAGAACACAGTCAGGGATATTGTCAGGTCCCATAGAAGCTGTATTCTTGGTCTTGGGCAGTGGTGTTTTAACCTGTACAGCAGTAATACTGGGTGCCTGGCAGTGTACTGGTATTGTGATTGGTCCTTTGGGGAGGAGAGAGGGGTAAAGTTTGGACTCAATATGTCAGCCAGTATTTTGGCAATATTTGTTGGCTTAGTCTAGGAGTTACCATTGTCTAGTAGCTCAGAGAAAATCTTGGTATTGCCATGGAGATTATTTACATAACTGTATGAGGCCTTGTGGTTGTCTTTACTATCTGTTCCAATTCTGTTTTCACAGCTACCTTTGTAGTATATGATGAGGGATCTCAACTTTTAATTGAGGCTGATAAGGTTTTTTTTGCAGTCTTGGGACTTTACCTTATTCTGTATCAGTTCCCTCCTTCTGTTGTACAGTTTCTTTATGGGTGGGGGCAACCAGATTGGCTTCCTTTTTTTGGAGGTTTTTGGAGGTGAGGGTCTTGGTTCTTTTGGGTATGGTGGTATCCATGCATTTGTGTATGTGTTCATAGTGCATTGCTGTTTGATTCAGCAGTCATACAACTAGGCTCCATTTACATGACTGCCATGAGTTTACCCACTTCTGTTTGTAGGAGGCCACAGTTAGCTTTGGAAAGGCTTTTCATGGTGGTTACCTGTGCAGGGGTGGGGGAGGGCTGGGGATTTCCAAAAGTGATTACTTTGTGGTCAGATATAACAAGGTAGAAGCTGACTATTGGTGTACAGCAACGGTCACCCATGTTAGTAAGGGACAGGTTGATGTGATGGGCAAGTGCATCGGTACATGAGTAGTTTTCCCAGTTAATGGTGGGGTAGTTGAAGTCAACCAGTATGAGAGTGTTAGGCTTGGCACTAATATTTTCTAGGGTGTTTAGGGACACGGAGTGTGAGTCTTGGGACATGTTTGGGGACCTATAGCAGGGTACAACCTGAACCACTGTCTTACCCAATGTTAGCTACACCTGCAGGATCTGTCATGCATAATGTTGGTCTACCACTCTGGAGGTGTGTGCATCCTTTATGAATAAAGAAATACCACCATCTTTGAAGCTTTAGTCCAAGTTCTGCAGCCAAAAGGTGCTGGATGAGTTATAGGCTAGTAGTACAGGGATGCTTCCT
This sequence comes from Protopterus annectens, assembly GCF_019279795.1. Classification (NCBI taxonomy): domain Eukaryota; kingdom Metazoa; phylum Chordata; order Ceratodontiformes; family Protopteridae; genus Protopterus; species Protopterus annectens. The sequence goes on from NC_056743.1 coordinate 1,571,818,100, forward strand.
GCTGCCTTTAACCAGGTCTCTTTTACAGCACAGATATCATTGTTCCTCATTTTAAGAAATACTTCCAGTGAGTGCTTTTTCAGATTTAGACTTCTAGGGTGCAGTGCTTTTTCAGATTTAGACTTCTAGGGTGCAGCAGCATGACCCTCAGATTGCATGTGTTTGTAGCTTTCATATATTTCTGTATATTTATGTATACGTATATATATATATATATATATATATATATATATATATATATATGGTCTATATTATATTCTCAAAAGCCAACAATATCGAAGCTGATATTGTGGACATGAGAATAGTGAAAGTGCACATCGAACGTGTAAACGGAAATCTCCGTTAGGGTACTTTTTTCTTTTTTTGTGTTGTTGTTTTTATAAGTTCGATGTTTGAAGACATAGACCATTGGTGTTCGATGTTTTCAACAGTTGATCTTATAATATAGACATATATATATATATATATATATATATATGTGTGTGTGTATTTATTCACCTTTCTATATACATATATATATATATATATATATATATATATATATATATACTAAAATAAAACTCTGAGAAACCATGAAGAGTAGAGTAAATATACACACAGCAACTTCTCTACTGTAAAAATACAGCACTTTTAAGTAAATAAAATAAGAAAAAAGCAGTCAGAGAGCCAATATTGAGCGCTGTCATCCAGTTTAATATGCTGGACTTCTTCAGAAATATGACACTATCTATTCAAAATGTCAGTATATATAGCTGACAGCATTAATAAAAGTGACATCATGAAATGATCAACCAATGTATGGAATAGTAAGTAAACTTCTGCATAATAAATATAAAAATACAGTGTCAAATGAATATGCAGAAGGATAGTAGTACAGTAAATAACATTTTGCATAATAAACATTACAGTAAAGTACAGAATGAGATAAATATGCACTAGGACTCATGAATATCGAACAAAACAGAGAATAGGACTCATGAATATATAGCAATACAGGGAATTCATATTAAAGGTAAAAATTATAGATGCCATTTCAAGGCACATCTAATTTTCAAGTTCTCATTTAACCCGGGTGGTGCTTCTGCATTTAAAAAAAGTTGCCATTTTAATTCTTTAACTTCTAAATGAGTGTTTTTGTCTCCAAAGAAAACAGGAACCTGTTCTAAAACAAAGAATTTAAACTGTGAGAAAGCAGTACATGTAAGACTATGCTTGGCTAATGCATTACTGAGATCAGTATTTCTAATAGCAGCAGCATGCTCCTTAATTCTTGTAGAGAGTTTACGAATAGTCTTACCAATATAAAATGAAAAACAAGTTGAGCATACGGCAGCATATACAACAAAAATAGAATTGCAGTCATAATAATGCTGGAAATGAACTGCAAAATTATTATGAAGAAACAAGTACGAATCACCTGTAAGGATCCATTTACAAGCAATACATTTGCCACAGTAAAACATGCCTATCCTAGATTGTATAATAGGAGACAGTAAAAAAGGTGTGTCTCTGTTCTCAAACAGTAAACGCAGAGACTTAAACTTCTTATGTGTAAAAACAGGACAAGCACCTAGTTTTAGGTTAATTTCCTGGCTAGAGGTCCGAATGTCCCAATTGTTAAAAAACACATTTTGATAGCAGAAGCATCTCTACAAATAGGAATAGGAAATGACGTAAATCTGTGAATATTCTCATTAGAGCGTGTTTTAGTGTGTACATTAACATCAAGTAGTGGAAGATTAGGAAAAGGCATAGTATTATTGACTAGGCAGCTATGAACATTTTTACTCTTAGGTATAAAACCTTTTAAAATAATAAGTGGAAATCTAGTATGTGTCAAACTATTCATTTCATTGAAAATAGACAGTAATACATTAATAGAGTAACCCCTTTCTACTAAAAAAGTGGTGAATAAATGACACTCTTGTACAAAATCCGAATCCTCAGAAATGATTCTGGATAATCTGATGTATTGTCCCATAGCCATATTTCTCTTTATAAACATAGGGTTTATACTGGAGTAATGTAAATAATTGTTCCTGAAAGTACTTTTCTTATAAATGGAAGACATCCATGACAAATAGTATTAATAGATACTTGTACATCCAAAAAGTTAACAGAATTACTGCAGGCTGACGTTTTGAACCTAAGGAACGAAATACTATCATACAAATTATTCAAAAAGTTCAAGAGATCTGACTTACTACCCTTCCAGACAAAAAATAAATCAATATACCTCCTATATAAAAACATTTGACTGAAGCCAGGCAAAGAAGTCAATGTGTTAATTTCCCACCATGCCAATACCAAATTAGCAAATGCTGGGGCTAATTTGGCTCCCATTGCAACTCCTTTGGTCTGATGAAAAATCTTATCAGCTAAATAAAAGTAATTATTCTTGAGTACTAATGGCATTAATATACAAATAGAATCAATGTTATTCTGTGAAAAGTTAGTATGTCCAGTGAGGTATGATTTTAAATAAGTAATACCAATATCATGAGGTACATTCGAGTATAAAGACTCTATATCTAGTGTGACTAGGATAATATCTGACCCTGGTGGTGGATTTAAGTGTAAGAGGTTTAAAAAATCCCATGGGTCCCTTAGAAAAAAATGGAGATTTCTGTACAATATGATTTAATAAAATGTCTATATTTTCTGCTATACCCTCAGTTTTAGATCTTTTATTGGATACTGTATGTCTAAATGGAGGGTTAATAGTATCCTTGTGGATTTTAGGAATCCCAAAGAACTTGCCTAGATGAGGATTGGAAACTGTGAGGAAAGAAACTTCTGTATCTGAAATTAGATTATTCCTATACAACTCATTTATAGTATTGTCAATAGATTTAAAAGCTTTATTAACATCAGACATAGAGGCTAGGGTGTAAATTTCACTGTTAGTGAGGTCCTTTAATAAGGAATTGGTGTATCTATCCTGCTCCATTAAAACAATACCTGAGCCTTTGTCTGCTCTCATAATTCTCAGAGACTTATCTTTAATGAGAGCTTTTAAGGTAACCTGTTGTTGAATAGAAAGATTAAACCATTTACTTTTACTTTTGTTTAAGAGTAACAACCTTAAGTCTTTTTCACACAGTTTAGAGAAGATGTGTAAAGTATTACATAAAGGCGGGTTAAATAAACTTTTTTGACAGGTAAGAGTAAAAATGTTCATAGTTGCCTAGTCAATAATACTATGCCTTTTCCTAATCTTCCACCACTTGATGTTAATGTACACACTAAAACACTCTCTAATGAGAATATTGACAGATTTACGTCATTGACTATTCCTATTTGTAGAGATGCTTCTGCTATCAAAAATGTGTTTTTTAACAATTGGGACATTCTGACCTCTAGGGAAATTAACCTAAAATTAGGTGCTTGTCCTGTTTTTACACATATGAAGCTTAAGTTTCTGCATTTACTATTTGAGAACAGAGACACACCTTTTTTACTGTCTCCTATTATACAGTCTAGGATAGGCATGTTTTCCTGTGGGAAATGTACTGCTTGTAAATGGATCCTTACAGGTGATTCGTACTTGTTTCTTCATAATAATTTTACAGTTCATTTCCAGCATTATTATGACTGCAATTCTATTTTTGTTGGATATGCTGCCGTATGCTCAACTTGTTTTTCATTTTACATTGGTAAGACTATTCGTAAACTCTCTTCAAGAATTAAGGAGCATACTGCTGCTATTAGAAATACTGATCTCAGTAATGCATTAGCCAATCATAGTCTTACATGTACTGCTTTCTCACAGTTTAAATTCTTTGTTTTAGAACAGGTTCCTGTTTTCTTTGGAGACAAAAACACTCTTTTAGAAGTTAAAGAATTAAAATGACAACTTTTTTAAATGCAGAAGCACCACCGGGGTTAAATGAGAACTTGAATATTAGATGTGCCTTGAAATGGAGTCTATAATTTTTACCTTTAATATGAATTCCCTGTATTGCTATATATTCATGAGCCATATTCTCTGTTTTGTTCCATATTCATGAGTCCTAGTGCATATTTATTTCCTTCTGTACGTTATTGTAATGTTTATTTATGCAAAATGTTATTTACTGTACTATTATCCTTCTGCATATTCATTTGACACTGTATTTTAATATTTATTATGCAGAAGTTCACTTACTATTCCATACATTGGTTGATCATTTCATGATGTCACTTTTATTAATGCTGTCAGCTATATATACTGACATTTTGAATGGGTAGTGTCATATTTCTGAAGACGTCCAGCATATTAAACTGGATGAATGCACTCAATATTGGCTCTCTGACTGCTTTTTTCTTATTTTATTTACTTAAAAGTGCTGTATTTTTACAGCAGAGAAGTTGCTGTGTGTGTGTGTGTGTGTGTGTGTGTGTGTGTGTGTGTGTGTGTGTGTGTGTGTGTGTATATATATATATATATATATATATATATATATATATTTACACAAAACTTGACTAATGTTAACAAACCTTTTCCCTATTGTTGAAGGACTCTGCTGAATTATATATTTGAGAAGACATCAGACATATCTACAGTTCAGATGGCCTAGTGGTAAATTGCTGTGGCTGTGGTGTTCAGGGTCCTGGGTTCAAGACTTACAAGGGCTGGTTATTTTGTTGCTGGGAAGAAGGGCTGTTGGAGTGATTGCAGCATTTGTAAGCAGTTGTAAGCAGGTTTGCACAGGTTTGCATGGTGGTAAGCAATGGTAACTTCTGGTTACCTATGCTGACAGACTTAAAGGTGCTTAATCTGTTTAGGAGTTGCTTAGCACCACCCAAACAGGCTTAGTCCCGCTTACTACTGCTTACTCCCGCTTACCCCAGGCTAATTTATTTAAAAGAAAAGAAAAAATGGGTGATAGGAAAGTGATGAAAAGGGGTCATGAAGAGGGAAAAACAATATGAAAGATAGCTAGGAATGTGCAGGATTGGTGTAGAGGAATGTCCATAGCTGTCCATTTCTTCTACAACAACAGTTGTGCATATATACTAAATTTGAAGGTAAATTTGGACACTCAAACCCCTGAGAGAGGGGTGAGGACAACAATAATGTGTTGTGAAGCCAGTTAGACCAGATTACATGTGTCCAGTGGACACTTGTGTGAAATGGAGAGCTATGTATGGGGCAATTTTTTTTTTTTTTTTGGGAACAGATTGCCCTTTTTTTTTAAAGTGAGAGTGGGATGTTGGGAAAGGGTATAGGTATGTTTGGAGAGGTAGGTTGGGTAGGAAGACAGACAAGACAGACAAGACAGCATACAGGGGTGGTATATGACACATGTGGGGGGTAAACACCTTGGACGGGGAGGGGTGTTTGATAATCAGAAGCCCACAAGCCCCCAAATGGATACAGTGGGACTGAGGTCCCCACCCATGGGCAGTCACCAATGCACCTTCACAACCCTAAAGGTGGCTGTGCTAGGGTCTGAGCAGGAGTTGCAGGCTGACCCTCTAAATGTACCATGTGACCCTCAAGCTGGCATAGCAGACCTACCAATTCTTTGCGGAGATCGCTACCCACCAAACCACGGACCTGGCTTTGGGTGACAGGAGCCTGTCTTAACCCATGCCCGGGGGGCGAGCCCCATCCATGAGGTGGTTCCACCTGAAGGTGGTGCAGGACCATTGGACAAGGAGGTCCCAGAGTGGATCCCAGACATGTTGGGGCCTGGTGCCATGGCTGGATGAAGCAGGAGAGGTGGATCCACTGGGATCCACCTTCCCAGACATGCTATGGTGTTGCACTTTTAGAACATATGTTGGTTAGTAATGATAAACACATTCCAGGATTAGTTATAACAGCATGCATGAGTATTCCCAGTAATCCAAAACAACAGATTTGGAACATTTACATAGCAAACAGAACACATGCATATATGGAACCACAGTGAGCATTACATCGGCATGCAGGTTACATTGATAGCAACAGGCAACCAATGATAGTATTTGAAAAGGGAACATTAATTGAAGTCCATTTCAGCATTTGTAGAACAATAGGGCACATGTCCCGATGGTAGATTTGGTGGAAAACATACCCATTTATTGGTGAAGATAAGGTGGGGGAGAGAGAGATGTCAATTAACAAATGTAAATTCTTGCAGTGTCACAGTTTTAATGATCATTGCTCTAATCATTACTCTACAGGTATTATTATAACAACCTATGGCCTTGGTTTGGGCAGTGGTATGTTTGTACACAGTGTATAAGTACAGCCTTCTTATAGCTACTTTATACCTTCTCTTACCTGGAAAACCTGTGAATGGAATTTCTGTTAACACTACCTGACTGTTTCTTACCATATTCACATGGTCAGGGTTACATATGTGCACTCATACTGTGTGTGTGTGTGTGTGTGTGTGTGTGTGTGTGTGTGTGTGTGTGTGTGTGTGTGTGTGTGTGTGTGTGTGTGTGTGTGTGTGTGCTACTGCCATACTCTGTCTTGATTTCTATTGGTCACTCTGGTTGTTGGCAGCAGGGACCAGTAGCTGTGACAGCATGACACATTTGAACATTTCTTGGGGAGACCACGTAGTGTATGTCACTTGCAGCTTTGGGGTTGGACCGTGGGTGTTGGACACAGTATAACTACAGCCTTCTTATAGCTAATTTATACCTTCTCTTACCTGGCAGACCTATGGAGGAAATTTCTGTTAACACTACCTGACTGTTTCTACCCATATTCACATAGTCAAGGTTACATATGTGCACTCATATTGTGTGTGTGTGTGTGTGTGTGTGTGTGTGTGTGTGTGTGTGTGTGTGTGTGTGTGTGTGTGTGTGTGTGTGCTACTGCCATACTCTGCCTTGATTTCGATCAGCCATCCTGGTTGTTGGCAGCAGGGACCAGTAACTGTGACAGCATGACACTTTTGAACATTTCTTGGGGGGGGGGCACTTGGTGTATGTGCTTATCTTGATGTTAATTGCAGCCTTGGGGTTGGACAGTGGGTGTTGGACACAGTATAACTACAGCCTTCTTATAGCTACTTTATACCTTCTCTTACCTGGAAGACCTGTGGAGGAAATTTCTGTTAACACTACTTGACTGTTTCTACATATATTCCCAAAATCCTAGGTGAAATTATGCATACAGCTTACTACCACTCCCAGGATTCTAACCATGGCTGTTTCTGCTAAAAATACAACAAGTTTGTGTTTCATCAGAATGAGCCACTGAGAAAGTGCTGTCTCTTCCTTGAATGTTTTCTGTATAATTCTCTCTTGGTTGTGCAATCTGACCTTGTAATTGCAAAATTCTTATATATACATTCCTATACATACCTTTTGACATAGCACAGTGTGGAAAACAGTGGTTAACACAACATTTCTATTCAGATATCAGATCTTGGTGTATGAAATATTTCATATCAGTTAATCTCATGTCTTACAGAGGCACTAACTTTGTCAGATGAGACTTGATTGTTTAATGCTTTCAGATTTATAGTTGCTGTGCATAACCTGTACACATTTCAATTCATACAATTCCAGAGTAAACACAACCAGTTCAGGGTTTCGAATTTTATTGACAGGTAGTTACCATTTTATTTATATATAACCTATATGAGACCATTACTGTGATATTATCTGGTTTATTCAGTACAAACCATACCCATTTTAAGACTGCAAGGTGACATCCTACTCCTTTGTATTTATTTGGTATGAATACTACAAGCTAGATTGTTACTCACAACTCTCTTGATGCAGCCTTTGCAACCTGCTTGCATGGGCTTCCTGGTTTGCAGCCTGCTTAGCTGGAGCTGTAAAGAAGATAGAGAAACATTTATGCATACCTATCCATCACATACACAGGCTGAACTTTGGTAACCAGTTATTGATATGAATACTTACACATGCTTGGGACATCATCCCTCTGCCATGCTTCTTGGACCCACTGGTCCAAGAGCTCCCTCTTCCTCTGCTTCAAGTCGGCATAGTGGTGCCAGACCTGCTCACCTGTCTGAGGGATGCCAGTGGCACTGGTGACATCACGGGCAAGACTTTCCCAGGCCTCCGCTTTGTATTGGGAGCCCTGGTACTGGTCCTGCAGGAGTCTCACATCATGGTTTTTAACAAAGAGTCCTACCATGACCTTGGACTTCTGTATGCCCCAGCCCTGCACCCGAAAGCGCATACCTTCTCCAACACCAGCCATACTGCCTATAGTGGGGAGCTACAACTGGTTATGAGCTGTAATCCCGCCTGCGAGGTTTAAATATGGCTGATTTCCCACCCATTGCTGTGACTGGATGGTTTTGAATATGCTGAGCTAAGCTAAGCTATGGGCAAACCTGCTTAACTAAGGTTGGCAGTGCTTAAAGGGGCAGGTTCAGCACTGCTTACCAATGGGCAAATCCGATTAGCTGGGCTACTCATTGCTTCGCATTCATATTTCAGCAATGCTTACACGTGGTAAGCAGAGCTGTGCAATGCTTAGCATTGCTTAAGTTTTATTTTATAGACTATCAGCTTTATGGGATTGATTCATCATTCCTGACATATTATAATTTTGTTTACCTTACCTGACATCCCCCTATTTGCTTTCATTACATTTATTTTTGTGTTACTATACTGTATGGAGCACTTGTGTTTATATGGGGTTTCACATCTTTTCTGGGCTGACATCTAATTTTTGGATCTGCTACACTACCCTGAGTGATAAATATTATTTACTACCTCATTTATTATAGTATATGACTTTTACAACTGCTTTCACATATAAAAGTAAAATTACTTAATTGGGAAGAGAACCATGAATGACTGCATGCAAAGCAGCAGCTCTGACAACTACACTATTTCAGATTACTTGCTTAGCTCATATGTTCCTATTTAACTCCTTCAGATATTTAAGCTATGCTAAGCACAGGTGCGCAAAGTGTGCACACACTCAGCTTTGCTTAAACTTTATTGCGGTCAGAAAAAAACATAATTATTAAATATGTGTTTTAATTTTGTTCAATGTGGGGGGCTATGCTTATGTTTCATCACATTTAAAACATGATGGGCAAAGGCTTACATGATGTGGGGGGGAAGGAGGGCCAGGTTTTAAATATTGCTCTCACAAACCTTGACAGTTCACAGTATAATAGGTTTTGCATTAGAGTGACTTTTATAGAGGGTATGCAGTCATACCTCTCAACCTCTTACAGCACGCAGTCAGTACAAAGCCTTACATAATGTGGGGACAGATAGGGCCAGGTTTACAATATTGCTATCATGAACTTAGAAAGTTGACAGTATGGTAGGTTTTGCATTAGCGTTACTTTTAATGCTGCGTCTGTGGCATATATCTGGACTTTCTGATAGTATCTGTACATTTAGAGGTATGCTGCAGACACTTACAGTGTCAGCGGACATCTTCTTTCCTTTTGAATTGCCAAACAGCAATTCTGGAGTGCAGGAGAAATGTATATTCTCAGAGCACTGCTCTCTGACATGCCCCATGTGCTTGCACACACACCCATGTCTGTATTAGAACACTGCAGTGATGCCTTCATACATATGCATGACGCGCTGACGTGCTGCACGGGAGCTAACCATTCTGTGCAGGAATTAACTATTCTTGCACGGAGGTATGTGGAATCCCAGGGATGGTCTGTTGTCACTTCCTCCAAACAAAATAAACAGTCTTTCAATTTTCTTTTTATATGGCATATTCCCCTTTACCAGTAACTTATTTATTAGCAGTCTCCATAGGAAATCCTGACACTCTTCTATTTTGGGACACCACTTTTATCTGACTTTAATGGATTTTATCACTTCATCTGGTAAACGTTCCCATGGATTTGCATAATAATATTGTTTCATCACATTATTATACCATATCCTTCTTTCTCTTTATCATCAGTTTTTATTTTCCATGTTAGTATTTTTTCTTGATAATTTTTAATTTCTTCATTTACATATTCATTTTGTCTTTTTTATTCTCATCATCTCCCAGAACTGTCTGTACTTAAATTTAAACATTTTCACTATTAGTTTCTCATTCTCTTCCTTTGCCTACTTTAATACTCTATATAAGTTTAAAGAGGCAGAATAAACAATGGACTTAGTAACCCCAATGCCCCTTCATATTCACTCATATATAGCGCACTTCTTTTCACTGGGTTTAATCTTGAATCCCCTATGAAAGAAAGCACCAATTACACAATTTACTTTTCATATTTTTGTGGAATCACATAAACATTTGCCATATATACTATTTTTCCATTAATACAGGACTTACCAGATAAAACTTTTTCCTGAATGCTAATCTATACCTCCTCCACAGAATACAAATTTCATTTCTTTTATCAGACTTTCCTACTCCATCATAACTATATAACTTTTCCTAAATTTTATCCCTAGCAAAGATACCTCATTCACTGAAAAATATACACCTCTAGTTTTTACATCACCCAAACCCTTACTTTTATCTTTATTCAAGGTCATTCCCATTTCCTTTAAACATTCATTCAGACAAATGAACACTTCTCTCATCAATATTTTGTTCTTAGCAATTGCAACTATATTGTCTGCATGTGTCAAAACTACTGGAATCACTGCCTCCTTTTGCAATACACATCTAGCAGCTTTCATTTTCTAAGCTATTTCACTCACTATTATTTTTATTACCAGTGCAAAAATGATATCCTTGTCTTATACCACACTTTATACATATTTCTTTACTCAGCCATCCATTCAGTAACACTCTAACTCTATTATTTAGATATGCTGACATACACACACTTCTAATTTTATTATCTATTCCATACTTCACCATAACATCCCACAAAGCATCATGATTTACTGTGTCAAATGCCTTGCTAATATCACGTACCATAAGTTTCACATCCTCCATTTTACTCATAATACCATCCACACTTTCTCTCACAGGCAGTAATAACTCTTGACATCCCTTTCCATTTATGCTATATATATTTTCCTTAATATCCCTCATCTTTCCTTCCATTCTTCTCTGCATTATTCTCATAAACATTTTTATAATCTGCATTAGTTAATGTGATGGGTATTCAGTTTTTTATTTCATTTTTCTCATCTTTCTGATAATACCCCACTGCATAACTCTTTATAAACAAACCATTCCTTGAGCCATTCATTAGGTACATTTACAAAATACTCTCTTTGCCAATCCAATAATATCTTGTACATTCTATACCCTGTACTGTCTGGTCCTGATACTGAATCAGCACTTACTTTCCTAAGTACTTCATCCAGTTCACTAACAGTAATTTTTTTTCAAAAATGTCCTTAACTCATTCTGATTTTTTTACTTTACATTATTTTTTATTTTCCTTCTTTTTACTCTTATACACATTTTCTACATGCACTACTACAATACTTACAATTTGCTCGTGTGTTCTTTTTACCTCTCCTTTTGCATTTTATTTCATTTCCCTCATTATACTAATATCCTGCTTTACTATTTTACCTAAATATGCAGATACTTCCTCCCTTCTCCCTTGTAAGTAATATTTCTACCTAAACAATAATGCCTTTTTTTATTTTTTATATCATAAAACTCACTTGTATTATTCTCTACATTCATTAATGTATTTCTACACATTTCCTACACTCCACTTTCATTTCCTTTCCTACATCATCCTGCCATTGAAAACAAAATATGTTTTATATTTCTGAGTTCAATCCACCATTTAAATCAGTGTTTTTATAGAAGTTGTTCATGATTATAAGATTCTTCCATAACTGCAATACTTTCAATTTTCCAATTACATCTCATAATCTCTCATTTATTCTTTTTATTCCCTTTCCTATTTTAATATACTTCCTTTCTTCTATCACCTCCATCCATATTGCTAAATAGTCTGAAAAACCATCACAACTGTATCACCACGTGCTACCCCAAAACCTTCCAAAAATGCAAAATAATCAATTTCAGATCCAAGTACCCCCTTATATAAGTCCATTTACTTTTGTTCCACACAATTAATTTAGCATATTTTATCACTTCCTGTATTTTTAACATATTTCCCTTTCTTTTCACATTTTATCTCTTAAATCACAATTAAAGTCCCTTGCAATTTTCATATTAACCACCACATAATCTAATATTTGATAAAATATATTATTTTTTTCCTTACTAGCTCTATATGCATATAATGTTTTAATTCTATAAACATGTTCTCTCCACCACACATCCACAACAATTAACCTTCCCATCCTTACCAAGATTACATCTAGTATTTTCACTGTTTTTTACAAAACGTAGCCACTCCAGAACAATGTTCACCTCCTAAGTTCCATATTATATTTACACTCCACAATTTTTTTGTTGCAGTCTTTCTTTACTTGTCAGAAATCTCACATCCTCTAACAGAATAACAGCTACATCATATTTGGCACACCATTCCAATATCCCTATTCTTCTTATAGTGTTAATTATACTTTTCACATTTACTGAAAGTACATGATTTTTGTTCTTTTTTAAAATTAGATGAAATATTTTTTAAATTTTTGTTTTCTTATTTTTAGTCTTTCCCCAGCTAAATCCCAACTAAATATTTTTACCTGGGGTTATGTAAAAAATATCCTTGATCCTCAGAAATAAATTTTTCACTGGCTAGAACTTCAAAAACATTATTAGTATCAATCTCTTCTCCTGACCTCGCTTCCTACATGTACTGTGTTTCTCCTCAATTTTCCTCTCCAAATTTTTTCTTCTTCACCTGTTTACCCTCTCTCACATACTCTTGTTGTCCTTCCTCATGTATTTTTTCCCTTTCCCATTATTTTTAATTATTTACTGTTTGCTCTTGACAATCCATACAAAAGTGTCCCTTTTTTACACAACCTGTATTCAGGCACACACCTTCTTGTTGTATGTCCTTTCTCCCCACATTGGTTACATTTTACATAATCTCACTCATTAACTTAATGAAAAAAGTTCCTCCAAAGAAACATGATTTAGGCTGGCCAGCATATCTTAATGTCTTTCTCTGACCAGCCACAAAAATAAGACTTGGCAAGTGTTTCACCATGTTTTTTTTCACATCTCAAAACAGAGTTCAACCTCCAACCTCCATTCCATAAATTTCTCACATTTCTAACTTTCACAATATCATCAACAGTTTCACACAGACTCTGAATGCATTTTTTTAATCTCTTCTTTTTCCAATTTATCAGTTTTGAACTGCAAAGTAACCTTTTAACATTTGTTACTACCAGAAAACAAATAATTGTTCCACAGATAACTGTCCTCCTTTTTGTTACACAGATTGATACATTTTATCATCAGTCAATCAGTTTCAAATTATATGTCCCAGTATGCATAAAAGACTGCAATTCTTGACCTTGAAAACATAGAACATTTAACAAGTTTTCTTATACATAATATCTATCTATTATAGTATTGTTTTTGTTCTTATTTTCATAGTTGGTCTTTTCTTGTTTAAAACAGTTGTACTTTCAGTTTGCTTCTGTTTTTCTTTTTTGCCTGCTGTCACTGCTGCATAAGCTTTAGTTACTACATTATCTGCTGCCACAAAACCAGACACCTTCCCCCGGATTTACCATTCCTCCATGCAGGACTAGCTTAGTCCTGCAGGGAGGCGGCGGTTTAGGAGCAGGACGGCAGCACCCCATGCATAGTAATAAGGCGTGCTGCCTGAGATCCTAATCTTACACAGAGTGTGTAAGAATGCAGGGGGCATGTCTGAGAGCAGAGCTCTCAGAATATACATGCCCCCACAATGAAGAACAATAGAAGGGGGTAAGAAATGAGCAAAAGCACTCATAGGTATCCGCATATCCCCAACAACATTGCCCCTCGTGTACAACATCAAGTAATCACCAATAAAATTAACAAACCTTTTATTTTTTATTTTAAAATCTGATTAAAGCTAACCGTAGGTGTGCGGTAATGCCCATTGCTTAGCTACGGTTAATGCAGCTTAAATGGCTGAAGAGGATAACAAGGAAGATATATGCAAGTGAAACAGCATAGCAATAGTGTAGTGGGCAGGGCATTCGCCTTGCAAGCAGGCATTCCTGGTTCGAGTCCCACTGCAACACATTCCATTTTCCATGGCAAAGCATGTTATGACTAATATTTATGTGGCATAACCCACTAAATAACATATATTTATGAACTGGAGTACTGCAGTAAATGCACATGTGAGGTCTCAGTGTCATAATGAATAAAGCACTAGTAAGCAGGTTTAAGCACCAATAAGCAGTAGTAAGCATATTTAAGCACTAGGAAGTAAGTTTAACCCTGTATGCATGTGGGTAAGCAATGCGCACACAAGTTAAGCAATTTCCAAGCGAACTCTCTGTAAGCAGATGTAAAGGAGGTTAGCATTGCTTACCTTTGTGCAAACCCACAGTAGTAAGCAGGTTTCAGCCTTTTTGCACAGGGGTAAGCAATGCCTACACTGGTTAAGCAATTTAGAAACTAACTGAGTATAAGAAACTGTAACCGGCAGTTAGCAGCGCTTACCTCTGCGCAAACCTGCTTACAACTGCTCAAAAGTGCCTTAATCACTCTGTATCCAATGGCCCTTTTATGCCCAGCAACAAAAAAAAAAACAGCCTTTGCAAGGCTCGAACCCAGGACTCTGCACACCCTAGTCAAAGTGATTTGCCACTAAGCCATATCAGATATACATAACCTTGATGTTTTCACAAACATATCATCCAGCCCAGTCATTCAACAGTACAGGAAATGTATTTCAACATGTAGATGTAGATGTGTGTGTGTGTGTGTGTGTGTGTGTGTGTGTGTGTGTGTGTGTGTGTGTGTGTGTGTGTGTGTGTGTGTGTGTAGATATATATATAATATATATATATATATATATATATATATATATAATATCTAAATAGATAAAACATATCCTATATATTTAGATATAGATATAAATATATATATATATATATATATATATATATATATATATATATACATACATACATACAAATGCCTACATCTGTAGATATATATATATATATACATCTATATGTCTAAATATATACAGCAAGCTATATATATATATATATATATATATATATATATATATATATATATATATATATATATATCTATATATGTAAGCAGATATATATATCTATGTAGGTATATACGGACATAGTTATATTTATGTAAGCATGTAAGCAGATATATATATATATATATATATATAGGTATATACAGACATACATCTGTAGATAACAATGGGTAAATAACAAAAACATATATGTCCACATGCACCGTTAATGGGGTTGAGAAGCCCCAAACCATGTACGAATAGGTATTACCCCCCCCAGCCAAACACGTCCACCCTGCAATACACTACCAAGTGTTGCAGATTCCATAACCAGGACCTGACATGACATGGGCATCCCTAGGATACATATACACAGACACATATATGTAGATACAGATATACATACACCCATATATATATATATATATATATATATATATATATATATATATATATATATATATATATATATATATATATATTTATATAGATATATAACTACACATACACACACAGAGATAGATACATATGTAGTAGGTGCACACAATATGGAACAGCCACTGTTCCTACACTTACCACCGTACCAACTGGAGACTGTATGAGCCACCCATACAAATGACAATCATTGCCTGCAACGTATACCCACAGAGAAATCAAAGGATATAAGACCACACACAGGTCTGCATAAATGGGAAAGCTTTATTTGTGTACTATTACAGTTGTATATGCCATGTGGTATAGCTGTTTAGACACGGACATCAACATAAACTGAGTAATGCAACTGTGAAACAGTTATAATAATACAGTAGTCTGGAAAAGTTAACAAATGTTGCTGTCCAGGCCAAGGCCATCAAGTAGTACAATAGTAAAGACAGACTGGTCCATAGGATACCAAACAATCAACGGTAAGTAATGCAGATGTATAGTTCAGCAGCCTCTATCTACACCCTGTAGACAATCCCTAGGGGGTAAAGACCTCTGCTGACACAATGGGATGTAACTGTTACATAACAAGGCACAACTGACACCATCACAAGCACACTGACAAACAGAACAGTCTGTATGGCAGGTGGCAGTAGGCCTGCATTTAACCAAGGTGGATTGTATGGTAATGTACATCCATATACCCTAAGGTAGCTCACCCCTGATGGTCTTCAGGGCTTTGGGCTTTCAGGATTTTTTAGCGTTCCCATATACATATATGTATTTATAGATATATGTATATATAGATATACGTATATGTATATATAGATATATGTATATATAGCTATATATGTATGTATGCACATCCTTTGTGTACAGATATACCTAGTTATGTTGGTATATATGTAGATATCAATAACTATATATGCATACATATCTATTCTGATATACCTACTACTGTCAATATATATGTAGATATCCATACGTATATGTGTATAAGTATCTCTATTTGTATATGTGCAGACATATGTATATATCTGGTTGTTTATTTGTATAGCTATGTACATATACATATCCATCTATGTATGTCGATAAGTATATGTATATGTCTATATAAATATCTGGATAATCATATGTACATATATCCTCACCATATGTCCTGAACATGGAGTGTAGCCCTACCTCAGACCCTATAGTCCCAACATTGTAGTGCAAGTGGATGTCAGATATGTAGAGCAGGTATATTTGTAGAATATTGCTACTGTAATAGGGAGTGTCTTCACAGACATGGTGTGTGTGGGATGTCACATCTGCTTTTAACATGTGCGCCATTGGCTACTGACAGACATCTGAAGGACATCATAGTAATGCTCCTGTGGACTACAGCAGGGATAATGGCCAATATATGTGGACCATCTGACACACTCTGGACAGTGCAGAGGTATACACATAACCCCTTAGTGCAAGACGTGGACCAATCCTGACAATGTGGATGTTAGCCATGTAGATGGGTATAACAGGTAACTACTGGTATACATGTGCCCCCATAGGTTATGCATTCAAACATCCCTGCCTGTCCTGCCACATACTAACCGCTGGTACAGAGGTGCCATGGCCAAATACTACCCACTAGATATTGACATACATCTGTACAGCATCCCACTGCTCTGTCTGACATACATGACTGTTATGGTGGCCCTGTAGCAGTACATCTGGCAAGTATCTAGACATTACATCTCACTGGGTAAGTACAATAAGCTGCTAGGCATGTAACAAAACATTGTGCAGGCTACAGGCAGACCGGCTCAACACTGGCCTACATTTCCTATGGGGGAATGCACATGTACCTGCATATATAGCAGGCTCTACAGGCATGCCACAGCACAGAGTAACATACACCAGTGTGAAAGTGCATAACCACAACCAATGTGAATACAGATAAAGCCACATATGGTATACTAGCATATTATTACAGTATATGGACTATCTGTTCAACACCAACCTCATATGTGCCACTCACTCACTATCCCTACATATACTCGGCCACTACACAGTGGTCTCCGATACCTGTCCGTGGTATGGGACATGTGTGTGTATGGCCCTACAAACATGTCAGCTGATAGGGTAACATACAGAGCTGCAGCATGTAACATCAGATAGAACAGGACCAAGAACAATGACATCTACCACAGTATGTACACAGGCCAAGGTACATATTAACAGTACACACACTGCTAACAATCACCATAAGTACACATACCTCAGTACCGTACACACAACCACAGAATGTCCAGGTTATGTCATCAAATATAACCCCTATTATACATAACATGTGTAGCAGTCTGATATCTCACTGGCTTGTTATCAGATATGATGTCACTAATTATGGTGTACAGCACATATGCACCCCTTACTGCATGACATATGTACAAAGGTTGACAGGGTTGTGGCTGGAGGCATATACACAGGGCCAATATTGACATGTTGCTGTGATAACCTCATACATTTACTGTTGTACACAGGGCCAATATTGACATGTAGCTGTGATAACCTCATACATTTACTGTTGTAACTGGGTTTGTTGCAACATATGTCCTATGAGGGATATGAAGTCAGTAACTCTCACAGCTGTCACCATCTACAGACTGCAATCCTCACACTACCTTCTGCAGTTCACAGATAGGTGCTCTGTGGGTAACACCTGAAACAAAAGGCACCACACACTGGCCAGTCTGTAGATGACCCTGCAAATGGGTGTTCCCTCATAAACATAGCACTGACATGGCAGGTATGAAAACATGTAGGACAGCCATGTCCACACACACCCTGTTAAACCAACATTACTCCAAATGCAGTATAGCAGCACTTACAGTCTGTAGTCAGGTCAGGTACATCCCCCTCCTGTGTGTTGGCCTGTTTCCACAGTGTATGTTGTTAGAGGTAAATCCCCAATCCATCTGATATGCTGTTTGACAAAAAAACAGATTGAGTTCCTGCTCACAGTGAATGAAAGGCCCAACACCAACATGATGTTCCTAGATAGTGGTGTGTGTTACCATGCAATTGGCTATGGAAATGTTACCACAGCTGTTCCACATGCAATCAGTTAGAGGAGGACTGCAATTCATGCAGAGGCCATCAGCTGATCCTGAGCATCACTTAAAATACACATGCTGCTGCCTAAGCAATGCAGGTGTAAGTCTCCACATCCACCAAAGAGGGAGTGAGAGAGGCAGAGGCACAGAAAAGCCAGGGAGGGTGGGAGAGTAAAACATAAGCATGTTTGTATCACACACCTACCAATACAGGGTATCAACCCCCTGATAACTATGTAGTGCTATCACATGTCCATGCAGTTAGTGGATATGCCACATAGGTTACATGTTGGGGAGCCCTCAGAATGTATATGTGATGGTGAGTAACATTTGCAACAGGGATATGGTAGCTATGTCGTAGGTGTAGTACACGGTCCTGTCTGCATGAACAGGTGTCAGCGTCAACACAGCCACACTCTCACAGGGACTCACACACATTGACACACTTGGCAGGGCCAGGAATATAACTCATCACTAGTGGGATTGCCACAACACAGTACTGTGCAGGTATCACATGCACCACAGGGGTCATACGGAGGTTATATGTGCAAAGGGTATGTGGAGGTGTCTGACATCAGACAGCATGCTTCAGTATGCCATTTGGGATTGTAGTGATTGTGAATGTGGTCGTATGCATCATACACCACACACACAGACACGGGTGCAAGTACTGACATGCATGAGTGCACTGCTTCATGGGTGTGTTGTGGTCGATGGTGCCAGATGGCTATACATTGCTAGGTGATGGGTATACCTTGGCATCAGGCCACATGACAATGGTCTGCAATGTGGCTCAGGGGTGTAGGGTCTGGAGTTGCCCACACAGGTGTGTATTCACCATCCAGTCACCTGGGTGACTATTGCGTGTGGCCAATGCTGTGCATTTCTTGCCATGTATGTGTTCCTTAGTACATGATATGGACAGTGTCTGAGATGTGCACACCTGCCACATGATGCATGTACAGTGACATGTGGAACTGTACCTGGGGTGTCTGGCCCATGTTGTGTACACAGAGTGTTATCATCAGATGTGCCAGTCCTGGCCTCATGTGGTGAGAATGTTAATGGACAGCAGCTTGACCCTGCACCTAAATTGTTAGCATGATACCAGTATTCCCTGGTGTCAGTGGCATCTGTCCATACAGGGCGTGTGTTTCAGGCATGGTATGTCATTTGTGGGTCACATTTGATGGCACCACAGATGTTGCAGTTGTCCAGTGGGAAACATGGGGGAGGTGTACTATCGGCATGTACATACCTATTGAACTGATGGACAGGGTGCATGCCCTCTGTAGCCCACTGCAATCACACCATGTTTACCATCAGTGGGCAATATGCAGGGTACTACCAACATAGCGGCTGTTGCCTAGGCAAGTGTGTGTGTGTGTGTGTGTGTGTGTGTGTGTGTGTGTGTGTGTGTATGAGACATGGGTTGAGAGTGCTCTTTGGGTAATACAAGGGTTGCTAATGTTGTTCAGCTCGCATTGATGTCACATTTAGAGGTATGGATTTGCACCTCAGCCTCTCGGCTATTTCACATCTGTTATCTCTTTATGGTGGACATTGTGATATATACTTGGCCCACCACATAAGAAGTTTGCAAAACCTGCTCCACATTGAGTCCAGTTGTTACACACTCACAACCACCTCCACACAGGATACGAATGACAAACGCACACACACACACACCCACACACACACACACACACACACACACACACACACACACACACAAATACACCTGTCATGTCTGGGATTAGAACTCCTACCTAACTAGTATATTATACTGCAGCACTATGCCGTTATAGGATGCACCATGGAGATTACTGGAGTACTCCTTCCCCAAAGGTGTATTTCACAGTGAATGAAATAAGCAGGATTGCCAAGTAGGGCATTTGAATTGTACTGAGTGTGACTAGCCTAAAATGCATTGCTCCCTACACAGACATAGAAACACACACAAAACATCCACAGCTGCCATGTGTGGGAATAGAACCCCTGCCAGAGTTCTATTTCATACTACAGCATGATGCTGTTATACCACACACACACACACACACACACACACACACACACACACACACACACACACACATGCCAAGTCTGGGATTAGAACTCCTACCTAACTATTTTTTCACACTACAGTGGCACGCAGTTACAGGAAGCGCTACTGAGATTACTGGGCTACAACCTTCCCAGAGATGTATTTCTAGGTAGATGACATCAACAGCCTTACCAAAGTAGAGAATTTGAATTGTAGGGAGTGTGACTACCGTAAAAAGCATTGCTGTCTGCACAGACACACACACACACACACACACACACACACACACACACACACACACACACACACACACACACACACACACACACATTTGCCTTGTCTGGGATTGGGACTCCTACCTAACTAGTGTATCACACTACAGCAGTACGTAGTTATAGGATGCGCCACAGAGATGACTGGGCTGCAACTCTCCCAAAGATGTATTTCACAGTGGATGACCTCAGCAGGCTTGTCATAGTAAGGCTATGGGGAGGGCAGTGTGTGTGCATGGGCCATAACCCATTCATCCAGAGGTTGACACCACATGCGGGCACACACAGGATCATATTTCACAGGTACATTTATACAGCTGCTAGATGACTACTTCCTTGTACAGTCATGTTGCAGAGCTAGCACTTGCACCACATAGTCTGTAATGCTGACAAATACCGGTGGCTAGTATCTACAGTGAGTGACATCTGAACCTCATGTGGTTGTGGCCTTTTGGCTATGTGCTGGCTGGGACAGGCATGGATGGCTCGTCACAGTCACCCTCTTCCACACATCTGTGTACATCTACCTTTGGCTTATTATAGTGTGCTGTCTTTAGATATATGTCTGTATTCCTATCCAGTGTGTGTGCAAAGCATGAGTGGTGCATACTGAGGAGTGTCTGCATTAACATCTGTGACTGCCAGATATGCCTGGTCCACTGGTGTTTGCAGACATGGCCTTTTAAGTGTGTGAGCATGCCCAGTGTCCCCATCTGTATTGAATGTGTGGATCGAGTCCAGGTAGTTTGTACTGCAGTGCAGACCTTTGTGTTGTACACCTACAGGTAGCATACTGTTTCTGCAGTGTATCCGTCGATCGTTTGGCATTGACTGTTACTACATTTTTACATAGGATGGGGGGCACACCTGACTATTTCTACATTTCTACACAGGATTGGGAGGGCACACCTGACTGCTGCTACATTTCTACGTAGGATGAGGGGCACACCTGACTATTTCTACATTTCTACACAGGATTGGGGGGTCACACCTGACTTTTACTACATTTCTACATAGGATGGGGGGGCAGCACCTGATTATTTCTACATTTCTACACAGGATGAGGGGGGCACACCTGGCTGTTACTACATTTCTTCGTAGAGTGGGGGGGGGCACACCTGATTATTTCTACATGTCTACTCAGGATTGAGGGGCACACCTGACTGTTATTACATTACTACGTAGGATGAGGGGGCACACCTGACACTTCTAGACATTTGCTATGACTGTACTGGTATGTCAGGTACTCCATTTCATTCTGTATTCTAAGCTATCATGCTGACTAGAGGCATACCAGTATACTACAGATCTTAGCTTTGATTTACCTACATATTAGTTTCTGACTTCCTACCCTTCTGAACTAATGTCCCTCTGCCTGACCTGCTGTGATCTGTCTTTGTAGGCCTGGGGGGGGGTTATGCATAGGCATCATTCAGAGCCCATAGCACAGCCTTTTTTTGTGTTTGTCTACACCGGTCCTGCTGGCTGTGACTGTTGTTGGGTATGTGAGCCCCCCTGACTGGCATGTGTGAGTCACTTACCTTGTGGGTGTCCCAGTATTGAGGGTGGTGCTGCAGGGCTGCCTATGTCAGCTGTAAATAGTACATTCCCTGCACATGGTTGAGCACAGGTAGTGTCATGTTTGGAATCCCTTTTACTGCATGTGAGAGTCAGAGAGAGGTGTTATTCCCTGGGTCCCTCCTGTGTCAGTGTATGTGCTATGTGTTGCCTCTTTGCCAAGGCCAGGGCATACAGGGCACGCCTCCTTCTGCCTACTGGGGCAGGCTCAGGTTGTTTCTCCTCCGAATCACCCTGTGCCTGTGCAGGATTTGGCAATGGTGGGTGGATGTGTGGCCATGCCCCATGCTGTTCCTGCTGCAGCTGTTTCTGCAGGATCATATTGTATAGCATGGCACATACGATGACAATTGGGGTACATGTAGCTGATGAGTACTGTGAGGCTCCACCGGATGTGTCCAGGCACTGGAACCATGACTTGAGCATCCCAAACACATGTTCTACTATAATTCTGGTCTGTGCGTGTGCCTCATTATAGAGTTCTTGTTCAGGTTTGTGTGCATTTCTGATGGGTGTCATCAGCCACGGCTCCAGTGAGTATCCAACATCCCCCACTAGGTGACTGTGAGGGATTTCCCCGTTGGCAAATCTCTGGTACAACTGCATCAGATGCCAGATGTGGGAATCGTGATAGCTTCCAGGGCAGCCAGCACACACATTCATTATTATGCCCTGGGCATCGCACTTGACCTGGCAGTTGATGGAGGGGAAGGCCTTGCTGTTGATTTAGACCCCACCTGGGTGGTGCTTTCATGCGTATGTGCATGCAGTCTATAGCACCTACTACTTTAGGGTATTCTGCTGTTTGTTGGAACAGTTTGCATATTGCTGGCCAATGCCTCATGGGTGTTGGGGAAATATATGTGCTTACCAACATGTGCTGACATGGCAGTTTGCTGTAGGAGGTCCCTGTCCACCCTTTAGCACTTGACTATCTCCAGCTCATGTAGCCCCTGGTAGGTTACCCTGGGTCTGTACACTCTTCTCCATCTTCTCACTGTGGGTTGGTCGACAGCATTCACATCCTCACCACCGTCAGCCTCTTCCACAAGTGTTTGTATGATAGCTGTTGTATCCCCTATCATTTTGTTATTTTGATTGTTAAAGGTTTCCCGCTTGTTTACACCGGTGGTGTACAGTGTGGGAAAACCAGAGGGGAAGGTGTTTGCATAGTTTATAGTAGTGTTCTGGGCTGGGCTGGTCTGCTGCCTGTGTAATTGGCTGATTCTGATACATTCACCTACTAGCTATGCTAGTTCTCCTAGAGTACCTTCTTACTTCTGTTTTCCCTTAACATTGCCTTCCTGGTGAAGCCCAGGAGCATGCCGCACAAACACAGTGCTCACATGTGCACAGAGCTGCTATTTCCTGGTTTAACTATTTTTTTAAACCTTTAAAAGCTTAGGCAATGTAAAGAGTGCTAGGCAGAGTCAGACACACACCCTTTCTTAGCTGTGCTTAGCTAGGAGCAAACCTGAGCCACAGGGCTCCAATCTGCTTACACTATGCCTGACACCTCCCCCCCATGATGTCAGCTAACTCCTAGGCTTGCACCAAGCTATTTCTACTCTTACACTGTTGGGACCTGACTAGCATGCTGGGGAAAACTGGGATTCACTATCATTCCCCTCATTTGCATAGGATTGCCTGCTAATGCATAGTTACATGTCTCACACTGAGCCTCCCCCCCTTAGCAACTACTACTCACTGGCCATGTTGTGTTTTGCCTGCCATTGACTTTCATGGCAGAATAGAGATTTTAGTTAGAATGCTTATTTTAGGTTTATTTTCTTATTCCCCCCAATCCCATTTGCATGCTGCTACCCTACGCTTAAACAGCTGAGATCGGCTAAAAGAAATAAAAGTTGATTTTTTAATTTTTTGCGCTGTTTGCAATGCCAATGGCCTTATACTTGGTCATTGGCATGCTTCCTGACTGATATCCAGCCTTTATTTGGAGCTGTCACAGCTCCTTTTTGGATTTTGCAGAAATGTACTCGGTTACTAACTGAGTACATTTCTGCAGATTGCACTAGTCCTGCACGGCCGGTTTCAAGCTTCCTGGATCGCACATTCAACTCATTTGCATGGATTTCTCTTGCAAATGGGGTGATTTGCATACAGGGGCTTAGTCCATGCAGGACTAGTGCAGAAGCACTCGTGCACACCCCTGCAGGCTGTTCCTTGATCGCACGGCAGACATATTGCCTGCTAGAGCTCCTGCACTAATCCTGCTCGCCTTGCAAGGCATGCAGAATCCGCGGGCCTCTCAGTTTTGTGCTGCCTTCCTCCTTTACTGTCTTTCAATGCTGCATACGTTTTAACACTTTTTTGCCTGCTGTCACTGCTGCATAAGTTTTAGTTACTACATTATCTGCTGTCACAAAACCAGACACCTTCTCAATTTGGTGCTGCTTTCCTCTTTTACTTTTTTTCACTGCCTCATACGTTTTAAAAGCTGCATTATCTGCTGCCACATCACCTGGTTCCTTTTCCACTTTTACTATCCTCAGCATTTCTAAAAAAAGTTATTTGCTCTCACTCCATGAAATAACAGAGCTGTCACCTGAATCATCCTGCTTGATTATTTTTAACAGAACATTATCTGCAATCCCACCTGATGTCATTTTCATTGTCTGCACCACTTCAACAGACTTCCTTACTTCTTTCCCGATGGAGACATCTAATCAGTGCTCATTTGTAGCATCCACCACACAGGAATCTTTATTTACATTCTAAAGCTCCATATTGAGGATTTTTCCCCAAATATTACTTTCCATCTTCAAATTCTCCATAACTTTTCACTCCTCCTCCATACTGCTGCTCCTCTTAGGCCTCCTCCTTGCTGTTGTAAGAGCCATCTGGCACCATCTATCAACTCAAAACAGTAGGGAAAATTTCCGATGTCCTGGCCAAATTTCCCCTAGTAGTATAAATACCACCTCAAGTCTCCACTGAATAGAGGTTACTAGCCAAGTGGGACTAACCCAGTCAGCAAAGGATTAAAAAATGTACTGATATGCAATGCCACCCTGTCCTCATGATATGGTAAGGAACACAACAAAATATGTGGTGGAGATACTGCCCTTGTTGAAGGGACTGCTAACATGAAAAACACTTTTGTTATCTTATGAAGTTCAAGTGAACCATATCAGTAGGTTTAGCTAGATACTTGCTCAGCTGCATCTACAAAAAATGAAAATCCCAAGGATGAAGGATGTTCTCTTGGTAGGCTTGAGTTATAAAATGCAATTTAAAAAGATTCACTATGTTCACTAATGACAGTGCATAAGGAGGACATAGTGACAAGATCAAACAATGATAGGAAACAGAAGAATAAATATGATTTTACCTGAACAAACAATCCAAGCTCAATAACACAGAATGGAAGGCAGGCCCACCTATAAATTTGACAGTATCTCTCCTCATACCAAACTGATATGCTTTCTCACTTAGAAAATATTGTCTAGTAACAGGTCTTCTATGCAACTGAGTGATATTTACTACCTCAGCAGAAAACAACTCTTTGTGCAGAGTTAATATGTCAGCAGCCATTTTGTAAGATTAAAAGTGTACAAGGCATAGTGGAGTCTTTGCCCTGCTTCTTCTATAGCACATCCAACCTGAGATGCAACCTGTGTACTAGATAATGCTCTGTAATAGATATGAAAATGATAGCTGCTCCCACCAAGAAGAGGTCACCAAAGTTATCTTGAAGTATTTCTTGCAAGCCTTCATCAGAATTCTTTGAGGAAGATGGAATGCATGAATAATAAACATATTACCTAGCAAAGGTCTCATAAAATGACTTCATGGTTTTCTTAAAATGTCTTAAAGCTCTTCATTATGCTAGGATGGCGACAGATCTTTGCTCAGTATCATGTAGTCCAAAATCAGATAAGAAATTTACATACTACTACTGAATTGTCAGAGGAATTGCTTGGCTTGACTCACTTGCTACTAAATTGTTTTCTTACCAGATGCACAGCCAAGAAGTTTAGAGACTAGGGCAGGTCCCACAATCATGTGGTGATTTTCCATAAATAATATGAATGTGTCTCCCATTTTTTTCTTTGTCATATATGTATCCCCTATTCTTTACAGTCATCTGCCTCCTGTGGCCAATTAGGCCAATTTGTTTTCTCTTTCCTGTATGGTAAAAGCAGATTATGTGAGACCATTATCCATGCTATCATAATTTTTTCTGGTATGGCCCAATGCCCTGATCATTGGCAGCTGACAGATTTAAAATACAATAATTTGCATGATAAACATATTTGGGCACGTCTATTCACAGGTATGTGTATGTGAACATATTTAATTTGGAAGAAAGAAAGGCCTAGCAATTTACTTCCATTATTTAGTTACCTAGTAAACTCTGTGGATGGCAGAAGCTGTTCATGGATACAATCCAGGAAGCAGATGTGACTCAACAATAATAGATATATAAAAAGCTCAGGTGTAGAATCTGGCACACGTATTACTTTTTTTTCTTTCGTTATCCCATAACATGTCCTCTAACATAGCAATAGTCTGATGCATCGTGTTGTTTTAATGCATGATAGTATAAAACAATACAGTCAATGTCATTGTTGACAGTAAGCTGAATATCTTTTCTGAAGAAATCATCAAAGGCCTTAATCACCTTCACTTAAGATGCCAAGACATCAGTTATAAACATTGCTCCTGATGTAGCAGTAGTCAGAACAAGCTGCTTCATACTGGTGGTGTTGAGCCGAACTATTAGTTGTGACCAACACATATAGTATGTACCCTGTTTAAGGACTTAAAACATTTGGAGACCTCATCAGGGTCTTGAAACAATTTTCTTTGAACATTAAATCCATACAGCGAGGGTTAGTGGAGACCAGGAAATTCTTATCCATTAAATTCATAAACAGTAAAGCTAAACTGTTCAGGGGAGTTATCCTCCTATTCTTCTGTACTGAACTGCCTCCTCCATTCCAGTTTTACTCACTGGTATCTGAATACAAATCTATAGGGCAGACAAAAATTGATTCAAGATCTCTACTATCTCTCCCTTTATTAAAGAAACATACTAGGACTGAATCAGGTCTGTTTATACATGTGTGAACCTTTGAAAATGTATCTCTGAGAAGGTGGTACCTTTTAGCTCCACAAACATCTTTAAGAGCCTTTTGATGTGTGCAGCTCTTATCCTATTTAGCAAATGCCACAGTTGTTTGAGCATTTTGAGAACATGTGAAAAGAAGAATAGAGCAGCTTGATCTTAAATACTCATGCTGCTGCCCGACTGTTGCTCAGTCTAATCAAATATTCTTCATTTAAGGTGTTTTCGGCATGGAACATGTTGAAATTGTGATCGTTTACAGAAAACTACTTAAGTGGTTGCAGTAATCCTTTTTAGAAGCTTCACATTCAATACATTCAGTACAAATGATTAGCACCAGAATAAACTATATCCATAAATGTCTACAAATACCTAATCATACCTTGCACCTCGTTATTGTCCTTCTTCACTCACTTCCTTACTGCTATCAAATTATCTTCCCTGGCTTTTTCCCTAAATATACCATAAGCCTGCTTTTCTCTCACTTCATATTGCAATTCCTGTTTGTATGATATTAAATTACCTTGAATTTCTCTATAAACTGGCTAAAATTTCTGTAACTATTAAATCACTGTCTTATAACTTGTGTCTACACTTAACCAATGTTTTCATAGCATGTCTCATTTGGTATAATTACTTAAACTATGCTTGTTTTGTATTATTTTTAAAGACTGTAAAATTATTATTTTTAAAATGTTATGTAATACTTTGAAACATTTCTCCCAGGCTTCCTCTGAAAATGGGCTCCCACCCAGTTGGAATTTCCCAGCAATCAAATGCCAATAAATAAATGTGATTACCCATCACGCCTCAGTAAGTGCAGACCTAGATACAAAATGCCAGAAAGGCAGAAAATAATAATGACAGAAATGGGGCACTTCCAGCAGAATTTCCTGTTGCCAGTTTGTTCACTCCTTTTGTTTCTTGCTTACTGCATAACAATGGGAATCAAAAGAGCTGAATAACAAAGAAGGGCATGGAGCACGGTAATTACACCTCAGTGTTGTGAAAAAGACAGACCAGTTAAGTGCTTCTATATCATGAGACACAATCTTAACAATTGTTAGCACCCCTGGTGCAGTTATTAAGATCGAGTACTACTCTAGGCAGTTAAATCTGCCAGTGCAGGCCAGCAAACAAGTGCAGAATTTAAAACACATTTTTTTTCTGCTTGCTGTCTGTACCAGGAATATCTCTCTGACTTTCCTTAACATAAGACAATGTGTTACAGTCTTTCCGACACTACACACTAAGTGTTGTATGGCTTTGAAAGCTAGCAAAACAGTGTTGTTTTTTTTTCAGCTAGCAGTACATGGAACAGACAGAGCTTTGTGCACTACAAAGAATTATGATTGGGACTCCAATCATAACCCTTTACTATGTGTTCTTAACATGGATGCCAAAAAGATATTGAATTGTATCAAGCACATAATAAGCCAGTTATAATTGGAGAACCAATCATAATCCTCTGTGTTGTGTTCTACTGGAAAGATATCTGGATATGATAAATGCTGTTGGAATTTAATTTGTGACTAGTCTATGCTCCGAAGGTGGACACAAGTACCATGCAGTGTTAAATTTAACAAAAAAAGTGAATAGGTTTCATCCGATTAAAAAAATTGAATTTCTGTTAATTCTCTGCATGAAAATATTGAAACAAGTAATAAAGACAATCTTTTTGTATAGATCACAAAAGAGCCCAACTGTAGGTGTGTACCTTATGTCTTAGCTTGAACTCTGCTGTGGTGCTTTTTCTTGCATTCATGTTAACAGCCTTACATAAGTGGCACATAACTGGCAAATGGGAGGACAAATAGCTGGAACAGAGAAATGGTTCCCACTGCTTGATAATTTGGGACTTAGTTGTCAGGCCCTTGGCAGAGACAGTATTAAGATGTCACTACCCCAGAGATAGAAATTAAGGAAATTATATTGGATAGTCTGTGCTCTGATATTTCAATGTGTATTTCAAAAGCCAACAGAGTGTTTGAAGGCAATAAAATTAGTTCCTTCTACAAGTTTCACTTCAGATTAATATTTGCTGTAGCATGGAAGAACATTACATTGCAACATATAACTAACACATTCTATGTATATGCTGTTTTCCTTCTAATGATTTTTTTCCTGTGTTCTGTTTTTCTTCTTTTATGCCATTTCATGCAAAGATAAGTGATCCACAGAAGCAGATGCAGACAGATGTGATCTCTTTCCAACCAACTATTTTCTTCAGTTTTGTAAGTACTGCAAGTATATATATATATATATATATATATATATATATATATATATATATATATATATATATATGACTCATGCATTCTACTGTCTGAGAAAATGGTTTACAGTCTCCTGTAGTAGTTTAAAGACATATGTTTCTTTCTGTGAAACTGTTCTACTGTTGGCATTTAGACACACAATGGTTGAAATTGTTTATTGATTTTAATCTATATATTTTCAAACACATTCAGTCCAGCAGACTTTACTGGAGCTTTATTACACAATATGCTATTCAAACCTAATCATGAATGAAAATGTTATGTCATTTTACTGTGATATCATTAACAGAGTGTCACTGCCACATGATCACCAGTCATTTTTTAGCTAGAAGAATCCCAACAAGTGTTGACTCATAGCAGTCAGCCTTTGCACTTTTCATTTCTTCATTTCTTTGAACTTAGGCACTGCTTAGCTAAATGTAGGCTGGCAACATATACTCATCAACAGCTGAACATTTATTGATCTTGTAAAAATGTGTTTTGTGTCCTTATATACCTGTATAGAAGATGAATGTGATAGTTTTCTGAATGAGGGATTTTAAGCATTTGCATTGTGGGACACTTTTATTGTGTAGTTTGTTGAATTTTAGGTGCATTTATTCAAGCAGTGTTGTAGTATAATGTAGTTGGAAAGTGCAGATAAAGCAGTAATCACCTTGCAGATATTTTTGAATGGTTGTAGTATGCAAAGCAAGATAAATGGAGAGAGGATTTTATAACGTAGTTTGCTTTTAAAGAGGCAAGGTAACTAAGTAGATGTGTCTCAGTGGAAACACTTCAAATGCTAATGGTTTGGGAATCATACAGACTGTTGAGTAGAAAACTGGCGTTTTAAGTGTACTTTGGGTCTTGTTGGCTATTGTCAAATCATGGGCCCTTTGCACACATTTTTAGAACCACGCCTAAATGCACATGTTCTTCTGAACCTTACTATCCTCATCTGTAAGGTTATGGAAAGGATCATTATGGAATTAATCAGTAAGGAAATAGGAAATCTACAAACACTCAACCCAAGCCAGGTTAGATTAGTCAAAGGCCGATCTTGCCTACTTAACCTGAACAACTTCTTTGAAGTTGACTGAAGCAAGGGACGAGAACAAATCACTAGTCACCACATATCTAAACTTCAGAAAGGCAGTCAACACCATCCCAGACTCAGGTGTCATAGAAAAATCTCCCGGCTAACTGTTAACCCCTATGTAACTCATTGGACAGCAAACTGGCTTATACATAGAACCTAGGAAATTATGGTGGATGGCTCTACCTCCTCCAAAAGACCTGTCATTAGCAGTGTGCCCAAAGGTTCAGTCATTGGGCTGCTCCTCTTTGGCATTTACCTCATAGTGGTCAAAACAAATGTTAAGCATTTATAACCTACAAAGTTTGCAGACAACTGTAAACTTGGTGTCATCATTAACTCCTCAGAAGACACCAATATCCTTCTAAAGGAGCTTTCACAAAGAAATAGCTGGAGTCCTAGCCAAGGACTAAAACTAAATGCTAAGAAATGTACAATCATATATTTTGACAATCATTACTTTTCTTGTAACTATCACATTGGTAAGACACTCCTGAAAGCGGATACCATATTCAGGAATCTGGGAACCTACTTTGAAAATTAACTGTCCTTTGTTAACCCCATATCCGCTATTGTAACAAAGTCCTTTTTTATTGTACAGCTTATATCTGAAGGTTTGGTGTTTAGGTCTGGGAATGAAATCATTCCACTGTACTTGACTCGCATCAAGATGATCACTGACTATAATTCCCTATTCAGTATGTGCCTGTCCATATATTTGTCACAACTGGAATGGCTACCATTTTTCCTCACTAAATAAAAATCTAGGGCCTAAATCACAGACCATCTCAAGACCTTATCCCTTTCTTGCTATCTTGTAGCTGCTAACAGGCATGCTCAGCCTCATTTAAACAGCCTCAGTAGACCTTGTCATGTCATGCTCATTACACATTTGCAAGTCCAATGGTAGTGTTAAATTCCTTTCTAGGGATCTTACTGTCTTTTGCAACATAAATGAACATGATGGAAGGACAGTGAAGTAGTTTTCTTACTCTATTTAAATGTAATTTGGATGAATGAATGTATGGGAAGCCACAAATTCACTCCTGGTTTAGCATCCATGCCCTCATGGATAGGAAAAACAACTAAATGTCCCAATATATCCATGTTCTGCCCACCTCTGGCCCTGGAGTCAATAAACTCAGTGTAGATTTTGCTCAGAGCCTACACAGAGTGTTTTCGTGTATACAATATTGCTTATTGTGCGGCATCATGCCAGGCATATTAATGATGCGTGGCACATGTAAGCAAAGTTTCGCAGCTTGCACCAGTGTTGCTGGACACAAAACCTGTAATATGAATGTGGATCATACCTCCCAACCTTTTGGTGCAAGACATGTGGACAAAAACTAAAATAATGGGGGGCAAAGGCCCAAAAATAGAGAGATTTATAATAATGTTCTTATATATCTAGAAAGTAGCTAGAATAAAAGGATTTGTGTTAGTGTGCATTTTCTGAAGCATATGAAGTACAAAACTCAAATGCATGTCATTATGTATTGACGTTAATCTTCAGTGATTTTCCAGAAACCACAAATTTTACAATGAACAGTCCAAAAATATGATGTAAATTCTGGATATTCTGCAAAATTCTGGACAGTTGTGAGGTATGATGTGGATAGCATTTTGATTTAAAGTTGCTGGCTGAGAAAGCAGATTATAGGATGGCACGGCAATTGCTTTTCTCTTACTTGAGTTGTCTTTATTAAAATGTGTGCGGGGCACTGCCATAGATTGTTTTTCCTCATTTCAGCTATGGCTCCATTTTTTTTTTTTAGGGCCAGTGTTTGTGTTAAGTGCCGTTTAGCACAAATGTGTTTGGCTGTGCTTATCTGGTTGACGTGAGGTGCAGCAGTGCACAAACTGGAGGAATGGACCACCCAGGTTGCAGACAGGACCCAGACAGCCACAAACATTAACCAGATGCATTCAATTAAAATTATTGGCCATTGGGCAAACATGGTAAGCATCGTTGTACTGCGATTAACAGGGATAACATTAGAATGAGTACTAAGATAGGGAATATCATGTCACTAATTTTGTGGCAGCAGGTGTTAACTGTAGGTGAGGAGTGCAGATGGTCCAGGGTTCTAGTACAGGGTATGTAAATTTTGTTTCACTGTTGTGACATTGCAGATTATAGCAGTGAAGTACAACATACACAACTGTTTTATAAAGTTTCTTGTGACAATAGCTGTAAGTGTAGGAGAACCATAGACATGGTCCATTTGACTAGCACATTTACACAAGTGCCTGTATACCAAATAATTTTGAAATTCCATTGCTTGCCACTATTGAGCATTGCTTAACATTTCACAAACATGGTGCACGCCAGTGCGCACCCTCACCTACTATGTTTGTGCGATGGTAAACAATGCCCAACATTTTCAAATGTTGCAAAACCAAAATGTGTGCACTCTCAGTAAGCACAAGAAGTGCAGTTGGTGGGAAAACATCAGGATACAAAATGCAATTGGTGGGACATGCTCATTCTTCATTGAGGTTGAGCTATGGCAGACATGTCTGATATTGCTGGTAGGGAGTGCTTTCCAAGCGCAGAGGTGGGGTATTCAGGAGTTCAATGTCTTTATTGGACTCCTAGTTAAGGAGCATCAGCCCCGGTTGCTGCAGCAGGATTATTCAGACTCAGAATACAAGTCTGAAGCCTGGAATAGTATTGTGAGCACTTTGGCCAGTGCTGCAGGTATCCCCCACACTAGTGAACAATGCAGACATCACTTTGATGACCTCCACAGGAGGAAGCAGGATATCTTCGACCACTAGATTGGGGAATTTAGTATGGGGGACACCCCACAGATGTGTACATATCAATTCTGAGTGAGTAATTGTAAGAGTTAAAAGCAGAATATAGTTAAGATTGTAATAAATATAATTGGAGCACACATATATACAGTATATGTACACATCAAGGATTGCTGGCTGCAATCTGTACTATAGTGTGTCTATGTTATGAACTGGGTAGTTTTAAAAGCAATAAAAAAATGTTAGGAGTTTGTAGTGCTAAACATAAAGGTAACAGAATAGAGT
The DNA here is from genome assembly GCF_019279795.1 of Protopterus annectens. Lineage (NCBI taxonomy): Eukaryota > Metazoa > Chordata > Ceratodontiformes > Protopteridae > Protopterus > Protopterus annectens. Next base: position 1,571,852,014 of record NC_056743.1, read on the forward strand.
CAAATAATTGTATCAATGCTTTGCATGTCACATATGAAGTCAGTAATGTTCTGCTTTTTTTCTCTCACCCCCATCCATTATCTTCTCTCTCTTTTTTATTTATTTTTGTTGTTGTTCTTCCCACAGCACAGTGAGGTAGGCCTGTCCCATGGGATCCTCCTGCCCCCACTCCACTGGCTACAACACTGCTGCCCATGTCCGGTATATGACCTGGCAGCACCCCCTCTGCTTCCCCTGCACTACTTGGCCACTCAGGTAGTTCTACCCCAGAGGATAGGCCTGTGGCTCCCTCTGGGAGCAGTGGTGGAGGTGGTGACTTTATCACCTGAGAAGAACTGCTAGGGATGATGCATAGAATTGTGTGCTGCACTGTGGGTGCACACCTACACCAGATGAAGTTCCTGCTCTCCATCCTGGTTAAGAATACCTGTAGGAGATGCAGATGTCAGGCAGTGCAGCTAGCAGCACAGTGAGGTGACAGTGATTATAGTCCACTTGGTGAGGACTTGATTCTCACTATCACTAGCTTGACATGCATGGGACCTAGATTTCCCCACTCTCTCCCCAACCATTATGTTCACCCACTTCTTGTGTCCTTCATGGTCCCTATCTCTTGTCTTGTTTATCTTGTCTACCTGCAATTGGTTCCTCACCTACTCAACATACCTCATCCAGACATTTCTACATCCATGCAGGTGTTACACAGGAGGGTTGATAGGGGTACTCAGAGGGGTCCTGCTGTTCCTCCTACACCTTGTGTAGGTGTCTCTTCCTGTGTCACTCAATGTATGTTTAGGGCCATCATCGAGGCACAGTCACATTCAAAAAGGTGTTCCAGAGAAATGTTCAGGGTTGTAGATGTGGCACAGGCTGACATGCGCAACTGCCTCCACTGTGTTGCCAGTTCACTCAATCAGATGAATAACATGTTGGAATGAGGGTTGTCTGTGATGGACTGAGGGGTGTCTGTCATGGAGTGAGCAGTGTCTGTGATGGAATGTTTGCTGGCAGGGGAACAGCATCTTTGTGGGCATACGTCAGCCACAACATCTGCTGATAGCCAATGTGGTCATGCCTGATCATGCTCGCTTAGTGGCAGTACTTAGTACTGGTCCATCAATCAGTCTGCTTTTCACACCCAGATGTGGCAGGCCATAGGGTCATGGTCCTGGGCATTTACGTGAAGGGAGCACATTCAGCAGACATCAGTCACGGTCAGGTAGCAGCACTGCCTTTGAACTTGGATGTGGAGGTGCCAGTGCAACTCCTGGCAGAGCTAGTTCTCATGGTTGGGGGCAACAGCGATGAACAGGCAACTCTACTATACACGGCTCACACCTGTCCGACATACCAAGACAAAGAGCTAGCACTGAGCTTGGCTGTGTTCATGCAGACTCTTACACATAACTTTCACAGGGATACCTTACAGACACACACACACACACACACACAAACACACAACAGTTACATGGTTCAGCCTGCCTGCTTTCCTTTCTTACTCACACACACTCACTGATGTTTTATGTCAGCCAAGGTCTCCTGCCCGCCCCCCCCTCCCCACCACAACACCCTGTGCAAGTGATGATAACTATGCCATATCTCTATTTTCTCTCCTTTGGATTCAGGGATACAAAATCATTGTGTCTGATGCACAGGTATATAGCTACATTAGTGCTTAATATATCTGCATTTGTGTTGTTGAACTGATAATTGTACCAGTCACTTGCATTTGCCCAAGTTATACAGTTGATAGCATCATCATGTCAATACTTTCTACTGTATTCTCTTGTAAGGATTGTGAAGTCAGGAACTGCAATATGTCTTATTGCTTTCTAACATTTCTCTTTAATGATTTTCTAGTACATACGTATGGTGCACATCATAAGTCATGCCATCACATTCATATCTCAGGATTGTATGACATCACTGTAGTCAAATCTCATCAGAACAGTAATACAGTATAATGCTCTCTTTTGCATGAACCTCACCAGACACATGGAGCAGACTGGAGAGACCACGGGGCTTTCTGTTCAAGAAAACACACGGCCTACTAACCATGCCATGATGTATGTGGATAGAGTAAAAGACATGTCACTGTAATCTGTCTGGTATCAGATGAGGTGACATCTGCCTGGGCTCCAGGCCAGTGTCTGATCATGCTCCGGTGGGATGACCACATATACAATGCTCTGTTATAGCTGATGATATCAGCATTGTTTGTTGAGCATGTGGTAATAACAGTGTCCCACATTCTGGTGTAAAATGCTCTCTGGAATGCCAAGTAACAGCTGACACACACACACACACACACACACACACACACACACACACACACACACACACACACACACACACACACACACACTTGACTCCAGTAAGAATTGAACCCCTACCTATCTAAGTACACAGACTACAGAACACAATATTTTATGCATGTGCCTTGGCACAAGTCTGACTTTTATATGGCTGCAGGTTAACTTATAGTGGATGATATCAACAGGCCATGTGGGAGATAAGCAGTTGCAAGGGCTGCATGAAATGTATGTGTAAGCTAGTGCAAGTATCAAAATATGGGCAAAGCATTCCACTGGCCAAGTAAATGTAGGATAGCATGTCTTCTCACCAGTTGACTGCAATGAGACCAGAACGCCTACCCAACTAAGTACACCATCTACAGAACACAATATTTTATGCAAGCACCGTGGCACAAGTCTGACTTTTACATGGCTGCAGGTCAGCTTATAGTGGATAACATCAGCAGACCATATTGGAGACAAGAGATTGTGAGGGCTGCATGAAATGGATGTGTAGGCTTGTGCAAGTATCAAATTACTGGCAGGCTATGCTATTGGAGAAGTGACTGTAGGATAGCACATCTAATCTGCTGAATAGAGACAGACACACACACACACACACACACCCACACACACCCACACACACCCACACACACACACACACACACACACACACACACACACACACACACCCACACACACACACACGCACACAGTTGACTGCAGTAAGAAGAGAACCCCTAGAACCCTTGCCTATCTAAGTACATAGACTACAAAACACAGTACGTAATACAAGTGCCACAGCACAAGTCTGACTTTTATATGGGTGCAGGTCAACTTATAGTGGATGGCATCAGCAGTGCATGTTGGAGAGAAGAAGGTGGGAGGTCTGCCTGAAATGGATGTGTAGGCAGGTGTAAGTATCAAACTATTGTCAATTTATGGGATTGGAGTAGTAACTCTATGATACACATTTGCTCTTCTGGTTAGACACACACACACACAGTTGGCTGCAGTGAGAACAGAACCCCTACCCATCTAAGTACACAGACTACAGAAGTCAATATTTTATGCAAGCACAATGGTACATGTTTGACTTTGACATGTCTGCAGGTGAGCTTATAGCAGATGACATCAGCAAGCCATGTGGGTGACAACAGGTTGGGAGGCCTGCATAGGCACATAGATTCATATGTTCATATGAGGCCAGTAACCTAACAGCACTAGGGTGTGTAGAAACATAGATATGTAAAAATACAAGTATCCTTATTGAGCATAGTTGGATGTTTGAGTTTAGCAGAGTAAGGTTGTCAGCACCACTGACTAGCCCTGTCCATGAGGAAGCACACAACATTATATATTACACTTTGTAGTGTGGTTGATATATGCGTGTAAAAATACTAAGACGCCAGGGTTGTACTGCTTGGTAGGGGGGAGCAACAGATGTATGTATTTTGAATATATGATTTATACTTAGAATGTGCCCTCAGTTTGCAATGTTTCCACATGTATTTTTATGTCATACAAAGGAAATGGACAATAAACACCAATAAGAAAGCATCATGTGTACAGTTCCATACACAGTGAGCAGTGGATTTGAGCGATGGTTACCAAAGTGTACATGCATGCGAGTTATACATGTTTGTATGTAGGTAAGCAGTGCACAAATGCGAGCTGCATTTCTAAAGTCTGACAAGCAGAATGCAACAGTGACAAGCATTTGCATGTATAGGTAGTTGTTTGTGTGTTTTTTGCAAAAGTTAAAGCTATGCTGGCCAGATAGCAGGAATGCATTTACAGGACTATAGTACATAGTATACCCACAGTCATACACTGGATGATAAATGTGATAATACATAGATTACATCATCAGTAAAAGTTATTGTGTATGGGATATGCTTTATTCAAACCCAGTGCCATGTATATGGGAGCCCTACACTTGCACATATTGCCAAAAGAATGTTGTGGAGACAGTTGTCTATGCTGCACTTCATTGTTGTAAAGTGCAATGTCACAGTAGTAAAACAAAGGTTACACACTCTGTACTAGAACCCAGTACCATCTGTACTCCAGGCTGGTTTTTCACAATGGCCAAGGACATTCATTGACTATATCCTGTTTTGATTTGGGGTTGTCTGCTTCGTAGGTGGTCTGATACACTTTGCACAAACCAGAAAAAAACAGCCAATTCTCTGCTTCCATTGTTTACATTATGCAGCACATCACACAAAACGTGCAATTAAAAATGGGAAGAATATGACATATAAAACTTAGTAATGGACACATATAAGTAAAATAAGTGTCTGCTGTCACATGCTAAGGTACTTTCTATACAAATCCACCACTTTTAGTAGTGTGGTTGATATATGTGTGTAAACAAATACTGAGACCCCAGGGTTGTACTGCTTGGGGGGGGGGGGGCAACAGAGGTATGTATTGTGAATATATGACTTGTGCTTAGAATGTGACCTCAAGCAATGTTTCCACATGTACTTGTATGTCATACAAAGGAAATGGACAATAAACACCAATAAAAAAGCATCATGTATACAGTTCCATAGCACAGTGAGAAGTGGATTTGCGCGATGGTTAACAAAGTATACTTACTTGCAAGTTATACCTGTTTGGGTGTAGGTAAGCAGTGTGCAAATGTGAGCCACATTGCTAAAGTCTGAACAAGCAGAATGCAACAGTGGCCAGCAATTGCTTGTATAGGCAGTTGTTTATGTGTTTGCAAAAGTTAAAGTCATGCTGGTCCAGATAGCAGGAATACATTTATAGGACTATAGTACATAGTATACGCATGATCATACTTTGGATGATAAATGTGATAATACATAGATTACTCCATCAGTAAAAGTAATACTGTATGGGTTATACTATATTAGAACCCAGGACCATGTGTATGGCATTCCTACACTTACACTTATTGCCACAACAATGTTGAGGAGACAGTTGTCTGTGCTGCACTTCATTGTTGTAAACTGCAATGTCACAGTAGTGAAACAAAGGCTGCACACTTTGTACTAGAACCCATTGCCATCTGTACTCCAGACTGTTTTTTCACAATGGACAAGGGCATTGATTGAATATATCCTGTTTCTATTTTGGGTTATCTGCTTCCCAGGTGGTCTGCTGCACTTTGAGCAAAAGAGATAAACACAGCCAATTCCCCTCTTCCACTGTTTGCCCTATGTGGCGCATCACGCAAAAAGTGCAATTAAAAATGGGAAGAATACGACATAAAAACTTAGTAATGGGCACATATAAGTAAAATAACTGTCTGCTGTCAAGTGTTAAGGTACTTTCTATACAAACCCACCACTATTTACTTCATTACTGCACCAAGTTAAGAAATACAAGGATATGACATAATATTATTAAAGAATGCATTCTAGGTTCTGGACTTACCTTGCAAATGCAGCACCTGACATGATTTTATTTTAGGGCTAAGACTGCCTTGCTCTTCTCTCATGGTATTAAAGTATTCAGGAAAAAAACAGAATGGAGGCTGCATGGATGCTTTATAGATTGTTGAATAGATCCACCATACTGAAAATCACCTGTTTATGCTGTAATTAGCACCTATGAAAAACATCATCTGCTTTACTTAATATAGCAACTCAGTTGGTGCTCATTAGTAAGGAATGCACACCTACTTGAACCAAGCCTCCCCTTGAAGGAACCAAGGAACATTTAGGCCCTGTTCTACCCACTGTGGATACGCCTGTGTGGATGCGCAGACCTACATTACAATTAATCCTAGCTCATCCAATCCACCAAGCAATACTATAAACTCTGCTGCTCATCCCTCTATTGGACTTGAACCAAGCCTCCCCTTGAAGGAACCTAGGAACTTTTAGGCCCTGTTCTACTCTCTGTGGATACGCCTGTGTGGACGCCCAGACCTACATTACAATTAATCCTAGCTCATCCAATCCACCAAGCAATACTATAAACTCTGCTGCTCATCCCTCTATTGGACTTGAACCAAGCCTCCCCTTGAAGGAACCAAGGAACTTTTAGGCCGTGTTCTACCCACTGTGGATACGCCTGTGTGGACGCCCAGACCTACATTACAATTAATCCTAGCTCATCCAATCCACCAAGCAATACTATAAACTCTGCTGCTCATCCCTCTATTGGACTTGAACCAAGCCTCCCCTTGAAGGAACCAAGGAACGTTTAGGCCCTGTTCTACCCACTGTGGATACACCTGTGTGGACGCCCAGACCTACATTACAATTAATCCTAGCTCATCCAATCTACCAAGCAATACTATAAACTCTGTTGCTCATCCCTCTGTTGGACTTGAACCAAGCCTCCCCTTGAAGGAACCAAGGAAGTATGTGCATCATTTGCTAAACCTACTATACTATAGTTATTTAGCCCTGCTAGGTGTTGTGAATGCTTCCCTGCCAAGAAGCCAGCAGTCAACCCTTCCTCTACTTTCTGTACAGCCATCCTTCCTCCTCTCCTAACTCCCTTGACCTACACTGTCCTCTTCCTCCTCTCCTTATTCAACCTACCCCTTAGATAGCCTCTGTGGAGCACAGTTGCATCTCAGCATCTGGCCACTAGATGTCACCCTCTCCCCACTAATCTATTTCCACCCTAATAACTCTCTTGTATTCTGCTTAATCTTTACCTTCTTCCCCTTAAAACACCAAAGCCCTAATCTTACTTTCCTCTCTTAAATCACTGTAGCCCACTCTATCCAACTATACCCCTGTCCCCTGTACTTACCTGTTGCAATCCTCACTCCACTGATAGGTTCTTGATCTTCCCTTGCCTTCCTTGGCTGAACCCACTCCGTTCACCCTACGGGCTCACTCCGCTCCCCTACCCTGCTCCCAAATCTCACCCACCCCCAGCACCTCTACCTTTATCCTCTACAAACCACACCCACCACTCAAATTATCCAATCAAGCTCTCTCTTCCTGGAACCACCCATTCCCTTACCCCACCCACTCTCACCTCTAATCACTTCCCTTACCCCACCCACTCTCACCTCTAATCACTTCACTAACAAACACCCCAAAACCACCACCACAACAAACAATACTCTGTTCCCCACTAATTTCTTTAATTTTATAATCCTTGCCTGCTCCAAAATAAATATCATCACTCTTGCATTTTCAAATAGCTTAGTAACTACATAACAACTCTTAACAACCTCATTACATTATGCTTGAAAAACCTATATACATCTCCTTTCTACTACTATTACTCCTACTGAGGTCCTGTATTTTCCACCTTACTCATCCCAATATTATCTATTATTCCCAATTCTTCCACACAACTAACCATCTGAACATACCTCTCCAACACTCACTCACCCCAATTTTGCCACACCTATATCCTATAAATATCCATCTACTTTTTCAATATAAACTTCTTAGCTCACATAGATATTTCACTCCCATAATTACTAGAAAGTCTTCCAGTATCATAATCAAGTCCAGTGTATACTCTAAACTCTCAAGTTACCTCCCTAACTTCACCCTGTACCCAATTACCAGTCTACAATCAGGAGATATCCATCCTAACCCAGGTCCCCCCTCCTCAAAAACTACTAACAAGTCCATATTATTTACTGCTCTAAACTCCCAAAGCATAGTCAACAAAATTCCAAACCTGCATGCCTGGCTCACACACAACAAACCTGACATCCTATCCATCTCTGAAACATGGTTAAAACCCCACATAAAAGACTATGAAATAATCCCACCCAACTATTCTATTATTAGAAAAGACAAATCTCATAAAAAGAGGGTGGTATAGCTCTACTATACTCATCCTCACTATCAGTTACTCCCTATAATAAACCCACTCCCCACTTTAACAATGCTGAATTACTACTAACCCTACTACAAATCAACAAGCTCAAGCATATATGTATAGCCTCCATCTACATCCCTCCTGGTGATAATATTTCTACACTCGAAGACATCCTCTTCTGGCTCTCCACTAACATCAGCAACAAAACTATAATCCTAGGAGACATGAATATAAATTGGGCCTCCATTCAGTCTCCCTCAAACCCACTTAACATTAACCTCTACAAATTCTCTCAGCTCATCAATTCTACAACCCGCCCCTCAAAAAACCTGCCCAATGGCAGTATCCTAGACTGGATCCTAGTCTCTCACCCCCACTACTTCTCTAACAGTGGTACTCTTCCTGATCCTCTTAGTGATCACTTACCTACATTTAAACACTGTCTCCCTTCACCCCTTCATCATACCCATAACTTCATTACTACTCGTAACCTAAAAATCTTTAACCCTACAGCTTTCATTAACTCTCTAAAGGCAATAAATTGGAATACTCTAAAAACACTTCCTCTAGATAATGCAGTCACCCATTTCAACACTACCTTCTTAAACCTCTTAAACCATCATGCTCCCCTAAGAACAAAAAGAATAAAAACCAAAACTGCCCCATGGCTTACAAAAATACACTTGCTACAATGCGACAAAGAGACAAACTCTGGACCCACTACCATAAAAATAAAACCCCCCTCATCTACAACAAATACAAAACACTTTGAAATAAGGTAAAGAAACTCATCACCACTGACAACCAAAACTATTTCTCCTTACCCCAAAACAACAATAAAACAAACCCTCAAAAATTCTGGAAAAGTATCTCCACTCTCCTTAATCCCAGTAAGCCAGACACCCCCACTCCCGATCCAAACGCTCTCGACATAGACCTGGCTACTCAATTTAACTCCTTCTTCATCGATTCTATTTCCAAACTAACTTCATCTTTCTCCAACATCTCCACTCCCTCCAAAACAGCCCCACCCTCATCTTCTTACCTTCCACCTTCAAACACTAGTTCACTACCTATCCCATCTACAAATTCTACAACCTTCACCACCCACTCCACTCTCCCTCCCTCCTCATCTCTCCCACCTCCAAATATCCCCTCCCACCACTCTCCACATTTCTCACTAAAACCCATACCCACTACTACCATAAAAAAAAACTCCTTCTAAAACTGAAGTCTGGTTCAAATGCTCCCAATAATATTCTTTCACAATTCCTCAGCATAGCTGCGGAAGCCATTGCCTACCCCATCAGTATTTTAATCAACCGCTCTATCCAAGAAAGCACAGTTCCCCATATTTGGAAAAAGGCCTTTATCATACCTTTACATAAAGGAGGTAACAATAACAATTTCTCCAACTTTCGTCCCATCGCTATCCTGTCTCCCATCTCCAAACTCCTTGAAAAGTGTATCCAACTGCAACAACTACCATACCTCATTGATAACAACCTACTAACTCTCACACAACATGGCTTCAGACCAGGCCACAGTACTATGACAGCCCTCCTCTCCTTCCTGGAAACAGTAAATAAAGCCCGAGACTCTGGTCATATTGTTTCTATCCTTCTACTGGATCTTTAAGGCCTTTGATACCATCTCCCATAACCTTCTTCTAGCTAAACTCTCTAAGCTTAACCTATCTCTTTCCTCTCTGAACTGGTTCTCCAGTTACTTATCTAACAGACATCAAGCAGTAAAATGGAAAAAGGCCACCTCCTCATTCCTTAATACCCCAACTGGTGTTCCACAAGGTTCAATATTAGGCTCCCTCCTCTTCAACATCTTTATTAATGACTTCCGCAACTCCATCCCATTCTCAAACATCATTCAATATGCAGACGACTCAACTATTATTTGCTCTGCCACTTCAGCCCCTTTACTTCTAAAGCTAACTCAAAACGCTTTTTCAACCACTGAACAATGGATGAAAAATAATCACTTAGCACTCAATGCTTCTAAAACCAAATTAATGGTATTCACTCCCTCAAAAGCCACCCCTCTCAACACAAACACTTTCTGTATTTCTAGTCAAAACAACACAACTCTGGAACAGGTATCAGAGACCAAGCTACTTGGTGTCCAAATTAACAATCAGCTCAAATTTAATTCCCACATACAACTAAACATAAAAAAAAAACATCAAAAATTAGGTATGCTCTACCGTCAATACCATTATCTTACACCCTCCACTAAACTCACCTTCTCTACATCCTTTCTCATCCCCTCCCTTCTCTATGGATCTCCACTCCTAACTAATCTACAATCATCTCTGAAAAATCAACTTTCATGTTGTTACAACAAAATCGCCAAGTTCGCCACTAGCCAGAGGTCCTCTATTCACCATTGTTCCTCTCTCCACAAACTAAATTGGCTAGAACTACCCAACCACCTTATCTATACCCAACTTACTCTGGCCCACACGCTTATTTTCAACCCCTCAATCTGTCCCTCCCTCTCATCTGCCTTTAAAATGCATCTACCCAACAGAGTACTAAGGTCTAACAACCAAAATCTTCTTGAAATACACAAACCAGCTCATCCACCAGGCAAATACCTTCTATCCTTTAGTCTGGCATGACTCTGGAACTCCCTACCATCACCCATTCATGTTACCCCTACTAACTCTACCTTCAAAAAAGCTCTTCATTCATACCTAGCCTCCCAATGGGAATGCTCTAGCTGCCACCCTACATAACTTGCACTGCTAACCTTCTTTCTCTCATAACTATATAGTTTACACTTTAAACTTCCATTTCTGCTCCTTTTTGTCAATAAATAAATACAACAACTTTGTTGATCTATCCCCATCAACCTGTTTGCTAATGTAGCCCATCACTAGTATGAAAAGCAGTGGGCACATAAATGAACCCTGATGCGCACCCAATCCCACAGGGAACCCCTTAGTTAGACTGAACACTGTTCATACTTCAGTAATTGGGTCCCATGTACATAGTTTGCACTAATTTTAGCTTCTGTTTTTTTGGACTTCAAACCACCACAGGACTGCCCAAATCATCTCCTTGGGACCTTGTCATACGATTTCTTCAAATGTAAGAACAGTCACTTGGACTCTTCTCATCTGTAGATTCCTCTCAACTATCTGTCTCACTGCAAACATTGGGTAAGTTGTGATACATCCTGATCTGAGTCCCAACTGCTCATCTCCCATCCTACTTCTACCTACTCTGTGTACTCGTTTATCAGTCATATGAAAGTTGTTGCAGTGCGTCCATGAACATCAACATACTAATCATACATGGTTTTGGCAGGAATCAATCCATGTGTAAACAACTACTCTAGATTTACAATGATGACACTTTTTATTGCAGAAATTGTCTCTGTTAAATGAAATATTTATCTGTAATTAGTATAACCAAAACTTTTTTTTGTCATTTTTGCTTTAGAAACTGTATGTTTAAATGTAATGTTTCTACTAGTATTTTTGTACATACTGTAACAAAAGCTTTGATTGTAATTTTTGTTTGTAATTATTGTTTTGTTTTTGGAGCTTTTCTCCCCAGGACTCCATTGAAAATGGGTTCTTCTAGGCCCAATGGATTATCCTGGTAAACCAACTGCAAATAAATAAATAAATAAATACATGCCACTGCACATGTAATCTTGTTATTACTTTTCTCTGTCCTGTGATATTGCACAAACATCCAGCTCAAGAAATGAAGGAAAGGTTGCAGCCCCCTATACTAGAACCCAGGACCTTCTATACTCAAGTCCTGCACACACACGTACCACCACAAGAATAGTTATGTGACAAGCACAGAGAAACCTGACATTCATTCTTCCTTTTCCAGTGGTTGTGCTGAGCAACGCATCTTGCAAATAATGACAAAAATTAAAAAGAGTAATTTTAACATAAAGCAGGGATGATACATTTTAACAAACAATAAAGAGGATGAAACAGAACTTGTGAATTGTGCACTGCTTAAATTCTCCTTTACACTTCACAGACCTACATGTACACCTCTGTAAGTCTAACCTGACATTCCCCCCCCGATGTCATCATTGACTGTTGCCATCCATTGAACACGAACACTATGGAAGTGTCTACAAGAAGTGAACATCCCTACATAGTTACACCTTTTTGGGATTCAGCAGTTCTAATGTGTTTTGAACTCATTTGCATCTTCACCATGATGATAGCCCTGAATCTACATGGTTGGTAACCATGTAGGCAGAGAAGCTGAAGGGGAACCCTATGTTGTACACCCAAAGGAGGGTCTTATTTCATTATATATCTGCACAGAGGAATGCAGGTTTTGATAAAACTTTACTGTATTCCATCAGATACATACTGCATATGCTTACACGACAGTATGAATGGTATGTTTCATGGGGTTTCCACTTTTAGCTGTCTTCATTAGTTAGGAGTACATGCTTCATTTGGGGGGTGGGGTGCAAAGCTGCATTGATGTCATGGCACTTAAGAAAGAATTGTTGCTATTGCCAATCTAATTTTCTAGCATCCACCATGTCTAATAATGTCATAATGTGTGTGGGGCTATGTGTTACAGTCAGTTCTGTAAAAATATATGGACTTTTACTTGGTCTTGTATCCATGTAGACTCCTTTCCATGGCTATATTCGGAAAACTTTTGAATACATGGGCAATATGAGCACGGAGTCTACAAGGTTGCCTTACAGATTGTTGAATCACTCCACCATGTTGGTTGGCTTCATTAGCATACAATTCAGCTACTTATTCTGTAATTTGCAAGCTACGGAAATTGCCATGTTTGTGCATAAGTGTGTGCCACTACTTGGAGTTTACTGGATCTAAAAATGTAAGTGGCCGTGTGTACATCATGCAGTGACACACAAATGATCAAAAATGACCATGTAGGTTTTAATAAATCTCCCCTCAGTTTATTCGTATGCAAAATATAAAGTCTACTATAGGAATGTAAGATTGGATTTCTTAAGATCCTCACAGATTGCCTAGTAAGTACTTATGACCTTATGAACCTATTTACTCATCATGCTGATTGTTTTAAATTATATTTCTTGTTTAGTACAATTACATTTATTAGAATTTTGTTTTAATTTGTAGTTCTGAATATTTTTTCCAGTAAGCAGGGAAATGGTAAAACAAAATGTTTTATCAATAATGACAAAAGTACCTGTTTCAGATAACAGGTAAAGATATCTGTATAGCACTCTCAAACAGATGCAGCAGTTGGACACTTTGTTTACATTACAGATGACTATAGCAAGCACTAGTTTAGATACTTTTAAGAACAGCCTGGACACTTTTTATGGGAACAAGTCTTTTGTTAGATTGGCAGGTTAGAAGAGCATTAAATATTTGTATGTATGTATGTATAGAAGTGGATGTGAGAAACTGGGAGCAACTGTTTACATGCCTTCAATTGCTATGATGGAAGTATTCCAAGCCTCAAGTGGATTCACACAGTTTGAACTACTGTATGACAAACTTGCCCAGGACTCGCTAGATTTAATAAAAGAGACACTGGAGTAGGAAAACTTTCCCTTTAAATTTTGATAGAAAATTTTTCAGATATGCAGAACAGGTTAAATATTATAGTGACTACAGTAAGAGAACATGTGAAAAGAGCACACGTGACACAACAGAGAGCATGTAATAGAAATGGTCAAATCTGAGAAGTTAAACCAGGAGATACGGTACTAATACCCACGCTGAAAATGAATTACTTGCAAAGTGGAAATGGTCTTTTGAAATCACAGAGGAAAGGAAGTTGAGTTATAAGGTGAAGCATCCAGGGAAAAGGAAACCAGAACAGTTATACCACATAAATGTTCTGAAAGTTCTGATTATGTTTACATGTAAAGTTAAGACCCCCCTCCCAACAAAAACAGAAGTCAAAATGGAGGGACATTATTCATATCTCAAACAAGAAGTTAAAGAATGAGTATTCATGAATAAGGATATATTTACTGTGTTCCCTGGTAAAACTAATTTAATGCAGTACAATACAAAAATTATAGCTGGCAAGAAAATATATTTGAAACCATATTAGATACCAGAACTCCAGCACCAAGCAATCATGGAAGAGATAAGTAACATGCCTAAACCTGAGGTCATAGAAGAATTCCAAAGCAGAATAGTCCCACTGTGTTGGTCACCAAGTTTACAACAACTTCAGAATGTCAGATGACATCTTTAAATTATCAGGCTTCATCTGCAGTACCCTCTGTACTAATTGAAAATTTGGGTAAGACTATGCTTCTGCCCACCTTAGACCTAACCAAAGTTATTGACAAAATCTACTAGCCACAGAAGCTAAAGAAAATTCAACATTCTTTACATCTGATGCACTTTTTTATGTAGTCCTGATTTTGTATATCCATGAAGCACCTACAACATTCCAGAGGCTGATGGACAAGATTCTAATACCTCATATCAACTATGTAGTAGCCTACTTTGATGACATAATTATATTCTGAAGACTGGGAAAGTCATTTACCCTAACATGCAAGCCATTTTGAATATCTTGTGCCAATATGGATTGACAGCTAACCCAATTAAGTGAAAGTTAGGTATAACAGATGCCTATTATTTGGGCTATATAGTAGGCAGAGGGATGCTGAAACCACAGACTGAAAACCTTGATGCAGTTCAGAACTTGCTAACATCAACTGAAAAAAAGAAAAACGACAAACAAAGGAATTGTTGAACCTGGACAGCTATTATTCTCAATTAATCCTAGGTTTGCTATCTTTATTTAACCCCTGACTGACCTAAACAAGGATAAATGCTGCAATGAAAGTTAAATGGACAGTCAAAGATGAACAAGCCTTAAAGAAATGTAAACATCTGCTATGCTCAGAACTTCTACTGATAGTCCCTGTCTTCTCCAAAGAGCTCCTGGTCTGCACCAACACTTCTAAAGTGTGCATCAGTGCAGTGTTAGCCCAGATAATAGAGAGGGAGGGCTGCCCCATATCAGATGTAAGATCAGCAATAGAAAGGGAGTATCTGACAATCAAATATGCCCTCATCACCCTCAAATACTACTTTCTAGGAACAGCATATAGACTTGTTAGACACCATACTCCTCTTCAGTGGCTTTAGAGACAGAAGCCTGGTATTTCTAAATTGCCTCATTGGCAATTAACCCTCTAGTCATATAAATGATGTTTATTCTGCAGCCATCTTAATCCAGGTGGACTATATTTGGCTACAGTCCATTCACTGAGGCTCACACTGATGGTTTTTCTCATGGGGGGTTATGTGGCATAGTAGTGGTTGCCAAGCCTAGGGAACACTGCATCTTTAAGAGAGAGATACACACACATATAGAGGTATAAAGCAGGCAGGCAAGTCTCAACAAGGCATAGGTACATATCATGGACACTACTAGAGAAATAGGTAGATTCCAGTTTCCAGATTCAAGGCCTCTGTACAGAGGGTCTGACGACCAGTCTCAAAGTAGTTATGTGTGGGAGAAGCTGTCGCTAAACCTTTAGAAAAAACAGGACTGCATCCTATGCTGAATCCTGAAGGAAAAACAGTTGTGTTATGCTAGGCAGAGAGGTGGTAAAGAGGAGTGTTTATATAGCTGCCCCGTCTGCTGCACGGAAATGGAGTTCTTGAAGGCATAAACCTGAACTATTTATATACTGCCTTGGAATTTGCAAAATCTGGCACACAGAATTATAATGACTGCCATGAACTTCAGAACCTTGACTATGAAGTGAACTTTGGAACCTGATGAATAAACTGTAGTTTTGTTTTCCGTTTCCCATTTGTTTGCAACAAGAAAGCATGACACCAAAACCTACATTTTAAAATAGTAAGACTAGGTAAAAGACACACACACACACACGCGCGCGCGCGTGTGTGTGTGTGTGTGTGTGTGTGTGTGTGTGGGTTTATTATAACACAGTGGCTGTTTATTGATAGGATTGCCTTTAGCATAGTTTGTATAATGGAGGGGAACTGCAGGGTTCCCGAAAAATACAAAGCAGGCAAGCAAATCTGAGGGAGGATCTGTATGACAGTTAATAGGGAGCAGGTTATATGGATAGGGGTACACCATGGACACTACTTCTAGAGGAGATCAGATTCCTGATCTCTGGGTCCGGAGATTATTTTGAAGAGGAGTCTCCAGGGAGCTATGTCCAGTGTAAAATGTGCCCTTCAAAACTGGAAGAGAACATGAGCTGTTTCCACATAAAGAGAATCTGACAGAATTACTCCTGCTTATAGGGTAAGAGAGTCTCGAAGGGAATAGACTGATAACTGACATATGCAAGTACAATGTGCTTACTTACCATCTTTAAGAAAGTACTATGGATTCTGGAATATTGACATTGTTGATATGAAGTTTGGGATAGAGCTAACACGTACATGAATGCCTGTGTTTCTTTTTCTGCTACTTTCCATTAATGTTTTCCTTGTAAAGGAAACCTCCACTTAAAAACCTGACAAAATGATTTAAGTGACTGTTATTATTGTAAACATTAGTAGTTCCTACGTTAGTGGCTCCAACAGGACGAAAAACAGTTTTGATTATAAATAGTGAAGTAGTAAAAGCTACCTAAAACCAAATGCTTTGCCTGAGTTGTTTTCCCTACCCTAGAAAGGAC
Source organism: Protopterus annectens (assembly GCF_019279795.1). Classification (NCBI taxonomy): domain Eukaryota; kingdom Metazoa; phylum Chordata; order Ceratodontiformes; family Protopteridae; genus Protopterus; species Protopterus annectens. The sequence goes on from NC_056743.1 coordinate 1,571,868,732, forward strand.
TGGAAGCTTCTTCAGTGAAATGTTGCATATTAAGGCAACTTGAGTGCTAAACTGAACTGGATTATTGACTCCTCTCAACTTGTGTGATAAATTGTATGAGAAGCTTTAACACCTTTGTGCCCATATGGGGATTTGTTAAGGCAAAAGGATCATCTGGCAGTGAGAATTGATACTGTTGCTTTGACAAAAAGCATGCCCATACTGAAACTATAGCAAAAGCATGTCCATAGTGAAACTATAGCGGCTAAACTTTGTTCAACATGGAAAATAATGGAGGATTTGTAAATTCTACTACAGCCATTCAAGAAAGAAGTGCAGCCACTGACTAGTGACTACTCAGGATCGCAGAAAGCAGTACAATCACTGGACAATGCCTTCTCAGCTTTCAGCAACAGAGATTCACTATAATAATCCAACCATGTAGCTCACTGGGAAACCAAAAATCCAATACAATTCTGACCAAACAGAATGGATGACAATGATGACCTTACTTAGTACTACTAAGTTAAGTACTAAGAGATGGTACTATTAGAACCTCAAAAAATGGGTAGGGCTGCATCTTCACACAAGGAATAGGTTGTCAAGTTTCACAACTAGATATTCAATATGGGCAGACTGGTAAAGTCACATGTATTTGATTTTATTCATGTTTTTAAAATTGTGGCTAAAACTCATATAAATAAGTAAAATTCTAGAAATTTTGATTTTAGCTAAATTTAAAAGAGCACTCCCTGGAAAGTAGAGAAAGTGGGTATTTTAGTAGGGTCTATGTCAAATAAACGAACGGTTGAAATGTTGAATGTCATATGGTCAAGACCATATGTTCGACATTTCAAGAGTTCAAAAGTTGACTTTAACGGCATTGTACAGTGCAGAATGGGAGAATTTCCCTTTTCTGCACTGAAGTGTGGTCTTGGAGTTGGTATATTTAAGTAGGGGGGTGTGGGGGGTGCAGGGTGGCTTACCCCCCTGCTCGCATCATTAAGGTATGTTTTTCTTTTCTTTTTTTTTATTATATATTAGAACTTTCAAATATCGACCATATGTTATCGAACATATAGTATTCGACATTTTGAAAGTTTGAATATATAACATAGACCCTTTTAGTATGATCCTAAATCTTCAGTACAGCTATTGATTTTAGTTGAACGCCTGTTTTTATCTGAAATTGCAAATCGCAAGCCAGACTGCATGCAGGGGAATTAAAATAAGTATTCATCCATATATGCTTCTTTACATGTTGACACAAATAAATTATCATCCGAGTTTGTGTGTTTTAAATGTTCTTGAAAAGGACACATGACAAAATGAAATACAGTTCGTAAGTGTTATACTGTACCTGCAACAACTGTTAATGCTTACCAGCAAGCTGTACCTGAAAGCATGCCTATGAAGTGGGATAATGTTGAACTTTCAGCTAGTTGAAGTGCAGTGTCTACTCTCTGCATCAGTGCTATTACTAAACTTTTTAAATGTAATATTGTGGCGTAGCAGTAGGGAAAGAGCTGCAGATGTTGTTGGATTCAGGGAGTAGGAGCTCTTTAGTTAGATATGTTTGTAAGCATAAACAACTTGTAAATAGAAATTTGAAGTGATGAGCACACATGGATGCAAATGGAGTACCATTTTAAATAAACCTTTCTAAGCAAAGCATTCTAATGCCTGACTTAACAGATTATATCTTAATTGACTAAGGCTTTCTCCGGTTTGATGAACTATGAAAGATATGTGTGGAAAAGGTCAGCAGGACATATGATCAGAATAGCTCCAATAAAGAAAAGAGTATAGATCTAGAAGACACAAAAGAACTAAGGTTTGTCTCTGGGTGAAATGGCTTTTCAAATCTGATGCTGACTGTTACCAAAATGGCCCAATTATTAAAGGCAGAAAAGGGTTCAGCAGGTAGCCTGAAATGGGATTTCAGGTAATTAAGAAAACATTAAGGAAAGTGGGTTTAGAAACTGAGGAAGCGAGAGGAAGCTCATATTGAAATACCGTCTTAATGTCTGTCTCACTAATGGAACATGGGTCACCAACATCACAGATGGACCTTTCCCTCTGCATTAGCAGACTGACCCTTGTATGTTGTTTATGAGTTTTTGTCTCTGTCCTGAGGAAAAGAAGTCCCGACAGAGGTATTGTTAGACTGTAGGTGTGAGATCATGGCCTACCCAAAGAGAGCCACATCTTGAAATAAGAACTGATGAGTACAGTTAACAAACAGGATCATGCAGCTGCATGTTTCTTTTGTGAGTTTGCTGGCTGGCCACAGTACTACCTATGTTGTAAATGGTTAGTAGTCAGACTTCATTTGGCAGCATGGTAGGTCAATAATTAAGATCTCTGCTTCAAAGAGCCAGGATCCTGCATTCAATCCTGACCCTTGGTCACTGTGTGGAATTTGCTTATTTTATCTATTGTATATCTGTATGGATTTTTCTGGTAACTCTGGTCTCTTTCCAACTCCCAACATTGCTGTTTTATTGGTTACTGTAAACTGTTTTTATACTTTACAAATACCTTTGCCCTTGAGGTCTTGGTCATGGCTGAAAAGTATTTGAGAAGATCAGTAAGTCATGTTGCTGGTTAATAAATAAATAGAATAAAATGAAATAAAAAAATCATAAAACAGTGGCTGTATCTGTGCAGTGAGATCCAGTTATGTAATGGAGTTGCCTCATAGACAGGAAGGTCAGCAAAACCCTGACACTATGCTGCATAATAGCTGAGGGTGAGAACTTGGAAGGAAAGCTTATTTGGTAACCTAACAGTCTCCCTGTTGTAGCATGCTTCTTCTTTTAATCATTGTAAGTCAAGTCTGGAGATGGGCTGTTGTGGTTTAGCCCACTTTCCCGTAATCTAAAAAATAAATAATTAAAGTGAATGTGGGCAGTGCTGAGAAGAGTGAGGTAAACTGGAAACTAGCTAACCGATTTGGAGCAGGGAGGAAGGTACACTAGGGGTCAGCTCCGTTTAGCTTTTTTTGCATCAGACCCAGCACTTGTGGCTATAGAATGAAAGTAACGTGTTCTTCAATGGCACTCAACTTAATGTGGTGACCACAGATGGTGACAATAGTCTTCAACAAGAGTTACTGAGATTTGCAAGATGGGCAGACAAGAGGTAGCTGAAGCTTAGAACAAGAAAGTACAAGTCCATGCACATATGCTAAGGGAGAAAATCCAGGAAAAGTCAGTTAAGGAAAGTTATCAGGGGAGTTCTAGACCCTAGGATGACTAATATTAAATACTATGAAATCAGATGGCTTTGATTAAAGCCAACAGGGTAATAGGAGCAGATCTAGGTAGATGTTCTTGAGAGAAGTAGTGAGCTCATACTGTCACAATAAAACTGCTCAGAAGGCCATAATTGGACTGCTGTGTCCAGTTCTCATCAGCAACATCATTAATCCCTTTTTCCCATTTGTTTTACTTGGGTTTAGGGTGTCGCATCAACTGTTGCCATCTCATTCAATTCACTGCAGCTCTCCTACTTTCTTTGACAGTCATACCTGACTGCTGCCAGTCTTCTCTTACAGAATCCATCCCTCTCTTGGATGGATATCCCCATTTCCTCATATCTTCTTCCTATTTCACCCAAATCTTTGCCAGATTATCTTCTGCTTTCCTGCACATGTTCAAACTACTGTAATATGTTCTCCTTGACCTTCTTTGCAACTAGAGCTACTTTAGCTTCTGTTCTGATGTCCTCATTTCTTCAACTGTCCCACAGTGTGCATCCTACCATCCTTCTCAGGCACTTCATCTACATCACCTCAAGTGCTCTGCCTTTACTTCCCAGGTTTCTGTGCCATGCAGAAGCACTGGTCACACCGCTGTTTTCTGTACCCAATTGCTGCATCCAATTTTGATGACTACAAAAAGAGAATGGGAGAAAGTGCACAGAGGAGAGTTTTTAAAGTGGTTAGTAGACTGGGGGAGCTGGAATAAAAAAACAAAATGGTACAGAGTATATGAAATATACAGACTAGCTTAGAAAACAGAAGGTTATATGGTATGAATAATACCACATTGTAAGGGGAAAGTGGATGGGATAGAGTTCATTAAAATGTTTGGGAAGTATAAATAACAGGTAACAGGTTTAAGGGGAAAGGTTCAAGGCCTATTAAAGAAAAATTCAGTTTCACTGAGAAGGTAGTAATGCACTGCCAGAGGATGTAATATTGGTAAACAACATAGTTACAGAAATTACCTAAAAATCAGAGTTGCATAGGAGAATATAGGAAGAAATGCAAATGGGTAAGTTGTGCACTCACATGACCTCCTCTGATACTGATAGTTCATTGCTCAGCATCATAGATTTATGCGTTAGCATGCAACTAACAGATTGGGGTAGTTGACATTTATATTGCATTTATTAATGTATTAAAAGGTAACATCAGAATTCAATAAGCTGTCTTCTCCATGCAGGAATAGTGTAGCAGCTCCTGCACGGAATATGGCCACCGAGCAATCCAGTAAACAAGACTGGGAGTGTGCACGAGCCTGCCAGCACTATTTTTGCACAGACACCACTGAATAATGCTAATCACCTCATTTTCTGGTAAAAAAAACATGCAAATGAGATGAATTAGTGATTCAGTAAGCAGGCAGGCAGGCATCCGTGCAAGAACAGTGCGAGGTGCAGAAATGTACTCGGCTACTAGCCAAATACATTTCTGCAAAAATCAAAACGGAGGCATGACAGCTCAAAGTAAAGCATGTACTACAATCCTTAGGCATGCCAATGGCCATTGGTATGGAAAAGTGTTGCAAAAAATGAAAATAAAAGTTTTATTTTTTTGGCCGAATTCGGACATTGAAGCATAGGGCAGCTGCATGTACATGGGATTGTGCCAAAAATGCAAAGAAAAATGTGAAAAGACAATTTTAAGTGAAATCTGCATTTTGCCATTATAGTCTATAGCATGCAAAATCAAAACAATAGCAGGTAACACTGGCTGCTAAGGAAGAAAGCTGTAATGTAGTGGTGTAACAAGGGACTAAGGCAATGGGGTATGCAAATTAGCACATTTTACTGAATCACTAAATGGAAGACCATTCTCTGGCTGCACCTAACCATGTAGGAGCTATAAGACAATGGTGTAAGCAGGAGGAGCAGCTGACATGAAAAGGGTGTGTGTCATGCTTGGTGTAAGCACATTGGAGCTCCATGGCTCCCACTTGAGCTTAGCTAAGCACAGCTAAGCAAGGGGGGGGTGTGTCTGAGGCAGTATTGACTTATTACAGGAAATGAAGAGTGTGTTTGTGTTCAGGGGAGGGTCATTTCTACTGCAAAGTGTTTACATTAGCTAAATGGGTTTGCATGGTGCGCACCGGGCCTAAAACAAAAAAAAAAAAAAAAAGAAAGAAAAATAAAAGAAAACAGAAATAGCAGAACTGGTTACATTTAGGCACCGGGTTTGCGTGGTGCACCTCGGGGCTTAAAAGTGGTGGAAATGGGAAGGGAAGAAAAGAAAAAAAAGGGAAATAGCAGAATAAAAGCAATCAAGTACAAATAACATAGCTGGCAGGTGGAATGCATCATAGTCAGCCAATCATATAGGCAGCATCTGCAGCACAGCAGTATAAACTATGCAAAAACCTGTCAGTCTGTTTTTTCCCACAAACTCTTCACCATTGGAGTACAAGTGCTGGGGAATTTTAACCAAAAAAATGTTAGGGGTTGCCATTGCTTTGAAACATCAGTATGTGCTAGAGGCCGAGGGTGGTGAGGAGGATAATGCTGACAACCACCATAGACTGGGGAGGAGGAGAAGAGTGTTTAGACCCAGGGTAACCTCCCAGGGGCTACATGATCTGGAGATAGTAGTGTGCTACAGGGTGGACAGAAACATACTTCAGCAAATCGCCGAGCTGTGCCAGCCTCAACTCAGACCCAGAGCAAACAGAGGGGAACTCATCCCAGTGGATACCAAGGTATGTATAGCCTTAAGAATACTAGCTACAGGTATTTTCAAAGGCCTACTGGGGACATGATGGGGGTCTCACAGGCATCTGTATCCAGGGTACTCCACCAGTTCCTAGATGCCATGCTTCCACATGCCGGTGAGCACATTTACTTCCCCAACACCCATGAAGAGAGGACCAGCAATATGGATCTCTTCCACCATGTAGCAGACTACCCGGAGGTACTGGGTGTGATAGACTGCACACACATCCACATCAGAGCACCACCCGGAGAGCAGGGTTAGGTCTACATAAACCATAAGGGCTTGCCCTCCATAAACTGCCAGGTTGTGTACAATGTCCAGGGCATTATCATGAATATGTGTGCTGGCAGCCCTGGAAGCTATCACGACTCCCATATCTGGCATTCATCACAGCTGTACCAGGCATTTGCCAGTGGGGACATCCCCTATGGCCATCTGGTGGGGGATACCGGCTATGCACTGGGGCCGTGGATGATGACACCCATCAGAAATGCACACAGACCTAATCAAGAAAGCTATAATGAGGCACATGCACAAACCAGGATCATTATAGAGTGTGTGTTTGGGATGCTCAAGTCATGGTTCTGCTGTCTTGACATATCTGGTGGAGCCTTGCAGTACTGTCCAGTCACATGTGTACACATGTTCATAGTATGTGCCATGCTGCACAATATGATTCTGTGGAAACAGCTGCAGCAGGAACAGTACAGGGAAGGGCCACACAGCCCCCCCCCACCATTGCCAAGGTCCCCACAGGCACAGAGGGACTCAGAGGAGGAGCCAGCCCTGTAGGCAGATGGAGGCATGCCCAATATGCCCTGGCCTTGGCAAAGAGGCAACACATAGCACACACACTGGCACTGTTGGGACCCAGGGACTGACACCTCTCTCTTACACATGCACACAGTAAAATGGATGACACACACATCACACTACCTGTAACTGACCATGTCTGGGCAGTGTACTGTGTGCATCCGACATAGGCAGCCCTCAAGCACCATCCTCACAAATGCCACAGGCATAAGGTAAGTCAGTCATCTTAACAATAAATGAATGGATTACTAAGTTCTGGTAGCATATCTAAGGTATTGATGCATGCATGCAAGGGAATGGGGTGGCCTACTGGGATAGCAGCAGACAGGTGACAGCTATGTGGGACATCAGGAAATGTCTGCCCAATACTGGCTTCCCCAGAGAATGCAGTAGTCCCCTAGGTGACAATTCTCACTGAAGCATATGTGGGGGGGCTAACAAACTGGGGGGTCAAAAGTCACATGCATGGATGTCAATGTGTGGGTCCCACACTCACCCCTCAGGCTCACTCAGCAAGTCAGCCATAGAAAACCATAAAGAAATGTCTGGTAAATGCCCACAAATGGGGACAATGATGAAATACCCCCTACAGACTTATACAGTGATAGCATAGCAGGCCTTGCAGTTGCAGCAAGGCTCTGATTGGTAAGAAGTCTGAAACTCAACTGTATGCCATTATAGTCTGACCTGTGGGCTGTAGTGATATGCCTCAAGTCTCCAAGACAGGGCACAATACTATGCTAAATGGAACCAAAATGTAAAGCAAATATCAGCACAGTCTGTGCAAATGTGTACAGTTGAGAGGTATGCCTTCCCCCCACATATTCCCACCGAAATGCAGTAACATGTATGTTTGCAGGGAAATAGCAGCAGAGCACACATTGCCAGGCATGTCCCAAAACACATGAAAACAAGATTATGAAACCACACTTCTTCAAGGCCAAGTGAGTCAACACGGTTTTAAATGCAAGTTGGACTGATTTATTAAAACAAGAAAAAATATCTCTCTCCACAAGATACAATTGTGTAATTGTATCTTTTGGAGAGAGATATTTTTTCTTGTTTTAATAAATCAATCCAACTTGTATTTAAAACTGTTGACTCACTTGGCCTTGAAGAAGTGTGGTTCCATAATCATCTGGTTTGTGTGGTGCTGCACACATGAAAACATGTTGCATGTCCACAATATGCAGGGGTCAATGAGCTATGTGTATGTGTGGTTAATACTGTCAGGATCTGACCAGCACTTACTCCCAGCTGTTGTGTTGTAGTTGCCTAGGTACAGTGCTGTCTTTGACAGGACCATGTGCAGATAACTGCAGTGACAACTATTATGCATTTCAGCTACACCTACTGCTCTGCCACTGTCTTACCTGGAAGTCACCGTGCTCTGTTGAATATACTACACATATAATGGATATATCTGCACAGTAGAATGCACTCTGTACCCACACCCACACCTCCCAACCTCTGACAGCAAGACATCTGGACAAGGTCAGAAATAAAAGTGGGACAAAGGCACAATGATAGGCATGTGTTGTAAATATTGCCCTTACATACTGAGAAAGTTGGCAGGATGAGGAGTTTGCAGTAGTGGGAATTGTCTGAAGGTTATGTAGTCTGAAACAGTAATGTCTGTCATGATTTTGTAACATCAATCTTCAATTATATGCAACTAACTTGCCATAGAAACACAAGTTTATGTAGACTGGGCAAAACCTCTAAGCAAACGCCTGGACAATCTGTCAAAAAATGTAAAGTTGAGAGGTATGGTCACACCAGGATATGACACCTCAGGTAAGAAAGATACCACACAAGCAGGAGATCCCCAGCCAGTATATCGCCAAGTTACTGGACTGTTTACACAGCGTCATCAGTCAACTGGCTGTAGCCACACCTTCCATTTGGCCTTGTTGGGCAAGAATGTACATAGCTAGACTCATAATATTGGTCTGTGCAGCATACATCTTGCATTCCACTGCTAAAGCACTGTGATGATCTGAGGATGTCTGTCACTAGGTAATGACACAATACATTGCAGTGTCAGACTACAGATATGTCAGAAAATGTCTGCTAAACAAACCCAGTACCCCTACGAAAGTCATGTTTACTCCTGAGAGATATGGCTGTAGCACACAAAACCACAGACAGCAGTACACCTATCTCTGGAATGTAGTCTCACTCTCACCATAAAAGGTCACACTGGGCATGCTCCTACACTTAGAGAATCACAGGCCATGTTGGAACCCACATCGGACTATATGACTGTATTCTGTATATATGTCTGTACATACAGACATCTATGCACACCTTAACTGTCCCTACACACACCTATAAGACAGGATTACCCTCAGCCACCTGTAGCTGGCCCAGATGTGATATATCTGCATCCGCTGAATGTGATACACAAACATTTACATGGGCAACAGATAACAATATGTCAAGCATACACACACATAGATATGGGGAAGTAAGAGACAGACAGTGATAGAGAGAGAGAGAGAGAGAGAGAGAGAGACACACACACACACAGGGACACACACACAGAATGAGCCACACACACGGATACCCTGAATGGCATAGAGTGATGTCCTGCTGTGGACAGTGGCATACCGGATGTCACCTATCACACATGCCAGCCATACTTCTCAACATTTTAGGTTAAGAAATCCTGACAAAGCCTAACAAAACAGGGGGATAAAGACCCAAAAAATAGGGACAAAGTTTAAATATTGCTCTTATTAATTGAGAAAGTTGTTAGAATAACATGGTTTGTGTTAACATACATTTTCTGAAGGAGCTGAAGTCTGAAACTCAGATGTATGTCATTATTTAGTGACTTCAGTCCTCATATCATCCCATTTGTTTCACAGAAAACCACACATTTTATGAGGTACAGACCAAAAATATGAGGCAAAAATCTGGACATTCTGTGAAAATCTGGACAGTTAAGAGGTATGGTGCCAGTATAAAAGGTGAGCCCCATTGTGTAATAGAACTGAAGTTGGGGTGTTAATATCACATCACCTGTGTGTGTGTGTGTGTGTGTGTGTGTGTGTGTGTGTGTGTGTGTGTGTGTGTGTGTGTGTGTGTGTAGGACTAGGTAGTAGGAGGCTGTTCCCACTCAGTACACTTCCCATTGCCCTACTTCACAAGATCTGCTGCTGTCATTCACCTTAGAAGTACCATTGGACACCTGTCAGCCCGATAAGCTCTGTAGAACATGTGATAACTGCGTAACACTATAGTACAAATAGCTAGATAGGTCGGGGTTCTAGTTTCAGTCCTGGCAAATGTATGTGTGTGTTTATTTGTAGGTGAAACAATTTTAGGCCATTCCCACTCACAACACTTCCCAGTTCCCCACTTTATCAGTCCTGCTGATGTCATTCCCCTTAAAATACCTTTGCACAGCCCCAGCCCTATAAGCTCCGTGGTGCGTGCAATAAGTATGTAACAGTATAGTATAAATAATTAGATAGGCAGGGGTTTCATTCCCAGTTCTGGCAAATGTGTGTGTACAAGTATGTGTAAATGTGTATGTGTATAGAATGATGTATTTTGAAGACCTTCCCACCCACATTACTTCCCAGTGCCCTACTTTAGCAGTCCTGCTGATGTCATTCCCCTTAGAAGCACCTTTGGGCAGTTGTCAGCCCTGTAAGCTCTGTAGCACATGCAATAACTGCATAACACTATAGTACAAATAACTATCTGCCATAGGGTTTCTTTACATTCTAACTTAATTTTATAATTTCCAGAAAAATGGCAGATTATGCTTAATGCAGATGAGTTCCCTGGTTTGAACGATGCTATCAATATAAAATGTTTTTTACAGGCACAAAGATTATAAATATTATAAACATTATAGATGTTATAAATCTATAAGTTAATATTTTTTAGTGTTTTAGATATACATTTTATAGATATTTTTAGTTGTGATAGTATTTCATAATTAACTTTAAATAAGATAGAAAGCATAAATAATAATTTTTTGATTGGTCATTGATGTCACATGTGACTATATGGAACATTATTTAAACACTGGTAAAAGTGATACGTTATTTTCTGATGAAGTTCATGTTAATTAAAAGTGGACGAAACGCGTACTTTTTTGACTGTTCATTTTCCGAGTCATGCCAGGTTTTTAGTATATCTATATATATATATATATTAATGGCAGCACTGTAAGCCATAGGCATCTTGCACAGCTTCTTGCACTTATTTTCAATATGTGTGTGTGTGTGGGGGGGGGGGGGCAAAAGGCCATAAACCAGGGTCACATTTTAAACATTGCTTGTATAATTTTGGAAAGTTTCTTGAATAAAATGTGTTACCACCATACATTTCACTGTGAAGTTTTGAACCCAGGAGCCTGTGCACAACAGTCAAAGCAACATACCACTAAGTGAAATCAGCAGTTTCCTAAAAGACAGGAAGACTGAAACTTAAATGTCTCTCATTTAGTGAATTCAGTTCTCACTTCTCACCATAGCTCTTAACCTCTTAGCACAAAAAATCTGGACAAAGCCAATAATGGTAGAATACAGCCCCAAAATAGGGACACATTTTAAATATTGATCTTATAAACTTAGAACATTGCTAGAATAAAAAGTTTTGTGTTACTATTTATTTTCTGAAATTGTAATGCCAGCATCCTGAAAACCACAGATTTAATGAGGAACAGAAGACAGAACAAAAATATGAGGCATAAATTCACAAGTGGTGGTGGCAAGGGAATTTAGGCTCTTTTTACCAGTATCCAAGGTACAGGGTTTGAGCCTGAGTACCTCTATCCACCAGATGAATTCAGTTGGGGCATTCACACACACACACACACACACACACACACACACAAGGCCATTCAACTCCAAGGGTGGGAGATAGGGCCATTCAACTCCAAGGGTGGGAGATAGGAACATTCTACTCCGAGAGTGGGAGATAGGGTCATTCTACTCATCTGTCTTTCCTTCCATTCAGACTGTATTTATAGGGCCATTCTACACCAAGGGTGGGAGATAGGGCCATTCTACTCATCTGTCTTTCCTTCCATTCAGACTATATTTTTCTGTCCCTGTTTAATGTATCATCCTCCCATTGTACTTTCTCAAAATTTCCAGCACTTTTTTGCAAATCTCTCAAGTCAGGATCATGTCTGCCAGTACAGTGGTATGAAGTGGGGGGTATAGTCCTTTCATCTATGAATACAGGTGTATGAGTCTCTTATTCTCTTCCTATTCATTCATAGACAAGGCAACATATGCCAGTGATTTTCTTCTGTTTTTTTATTTTAGTAATTCCTTTAATTTTACTTCACTTTGGTAACTCCTGTCTCTTTAAGTACATGTAGCCAAGAGTCCAATTACTACCTAGCATTTTGTTTTGACATTAAAGAGGGACATCTAAGTCTCTTGTTAGGTTTTCTTTACTCTTTTAGCGTATTTATTACTGCGAGTCTCTCCTTGTCATCACAGAGGCACCTTTCATTGTTTAAATAACTGGAATCTTCTGACAAGATTGCATCTCATGCATTATAGGGTCTACTTTTCAATTTCTGCAATTACTTATTTCACTAATTTAACTGGGCCTTTCCAATAAGATTTAGACTTAGTAACAGGTTTCTGATAATACGCAGGTTCTTCTATCGTTCGTTCTATCCAGAGCTCTAGCTAAATCAGTTGCACATATAGCAGTATTCATATATTCTTCTTTAACTGAAACACACCCTCTCACCAATGCTCCTAACTTCAGATTAATCAAAATGTTATTCTATGACAGGTTTAATGATGAACAGTCATGATCGTTAAGTTTTGTGATTGTGCTTCTTTAACTGCAATCAGTAAAATGTTAATAGCAATTAAAAAAACTGGAAAACATGTACATCTCTATACCTTTTCTAAATTAAGATATCATGCAGATTCTCAAGCAACTTCAACACTGCACATCTCATAATTCAGTTGCAAGAAAAATTGTGAAGGTCACAAAATCCCAATCCCAATGCACTTTAGATTACAAATGTCCCACATACTTTTCTGTCAGCCTGTGCCTACACTCAGCAAACCTTCCCATTCTCCACACTGTTTACAGTCATTCACTGAGGAGCAGCACAGATGCCTGACATCATCTGCATACTAGCACCGATCAGATGATGAGGCATCTGTATGGTTCCAGATGTAACCTGCTGAACTTCCTGGCAGTCTTTAAGTTCCCAGACACCAGTGGTTTATGGGCAAGTTGTTATTTAGGTACATGCTCTTTTTCTGCAGTTAGAATAGTTACTATACAGTATTGAAAAATGAAAAGAAAAACAATTTTCAAATTTTGTTACAGAATGTACTTCAGAACCCGCACACACACACACACACACACACACACACACACACACACACACACACACACACACACACACACACACACACACACACACACACACACACCACTCTCTCTGTTCAAACAGTACCTGAGCTCTGCAGTTGTTTGTTTCCCAAGCAGCAACTCCATTTGCTTGTCCCCATTCACGCTAGCCCAAGCAGAAACTCCGTTTGTCCCTGTTCTCCCTAGCTAGCAGCCTTGCAGAGCCCCATTCTGATTTCCTAGTAGGAAGGAAAATAAACAGCAACTCCACTCCATAAACTCTCCTTGCGTTCTCGGAACCTCGTGTGTGCTCAAACAGCTGGAAATGTCCCTTGAAACTCAATAGTTCAATTCCGGCAGACTGATGGAGCTGACATCATTGCGCACGTGATGACATCAGCTCAAAAAGTGCGAACGAAAAGAAATTCAAAAACAAAGTTGGAAATAAATCAGAAATGAAGGGGTGCCACTCGGGAATCATAGCACCCCATTATTTGGTCCCCAAAACTTGTTTTCTACTGAGTAATTTGGTATGGTTGGGAGGTATGGTCATCCACTGTACAAGCACAGCTACACAGTTTCTAACACCAAACCACTATGGTGCAATGGTCGTATCATTGTGTATTGTACATTAATAGATAGGTAGGTTATCCACTCTGGTAAGTGTCACCTCCATGTGCATGTGTGTCTCAATGCATGTCCCCATGCCGTAGTGTGCGTGTGTGTGTGAGATGGCTCTAACATGTTAAGGGCCTTTGAACCCACCATTGCCAATCCTAACAGTCTCTGAAATTGTCACCCACTTCAACAGTAGTGGCAGACACTGCCACACTACAGTACTGCTTTGCTATCTGTGTTATGTATCTAGCACTATCATTCATAAGACTGTGCAGGTAGGGGCTGTGCCCAGCCCTTCATTAACTGCTCCATGTACATGACTATGACTCTGTGTGCACTACCAGCAGGAGAGGCCAGATATGCATATGAGATAGCAGACACACATGCTTGTGATTGTCAGGTTAGACTAACACAGGCTGACCTGTGTCAGGAATACATACCCCAAACCTGTCATACACAGTACCAGGCAAACCCACATCAACTGCATGATGGGCAAGTGGATGTGACAGAAATGGCAGGGGCAACAGGTGCTGATAGCTGAATCTGTTACAGTGAATGTAATGGCTAAGATGGAGAGGGAACTAGTACCAGTACTCAGTAACCTCCTCTGTATGTGCGAGCCTGCAGGCCTATGGAAGAACCAGGTGACATGTATGCGGGCCAGGTGGTTGTGTCAAGGATATATATGCAAGGTCATACTGCCTACCACAATTGTTCCTCACACATTGCTGCATGTAAACGCACCTGGTAAACATGTACATGTACAGCTGTACCTTGGCTATGATAAGTTGACTGTGTTACCACTCCGCCTTACCCAACATTGCCACTGCCAGCAGGCCCACAGCCTGCAGACACACAGACACCTAGAACACAACCAGACTACAATAGGTGACACTATTGTCAGTCAGCAGTATTAACAGCAATAGTGCATCATGGCTAACAAAGTACATACACCTCAATGTGTACCCATAACTACTGCCAGCAGACAGCACCTTACACAGCATGACAGTGCTACACTGTACCATAGTCACCTTGTGCATCAGACCCATATGAACATGTCTGTGCATCGATGGTATGGATAACAGGGTTGTAGCACATGTATCATCACATGCATAGAGTGTGGTGTTGGATTGCCAGAGGCCTATGCTGGACCATATGGCTGACATTGTGTGTGTGTGTGTGTGTGTGTGTGTGTGTGTGTGTGTGTGTGTGTGTGTGTGTGTGTGTGTGTGTGTGTGTGTGTGTGTGTGTGTGTGTGTGTGTGTGTGTGTGTGTGTGTGTGTGTGTGTGCCTGGAGGGGTGATGTCCACCTGGGCCGTGCAGGGGAGCTGTGCTTGTCTGGTGGTGACTGGCCTGGGATAGGGATGTGTGAGTGCTTGTCTGCACACCTGCAAGCAATGTGGATGCCCGACACAGGTCTATGTTGAACAGCTGTGGACCATACATGGCAGAATGTATGGTTGACCATCACCTGGCAGAGATGCAGTAACTGACTCTGCCAGGAATATCACAGGCATCGCCAGGCCCAAGGACAGATGCAGTACTACTCCCTGATGGTAACTGCTGTCTGCTGGACCTGCATCCCCAATGGGACTGGCTAGGACAATGTGCATATTGCCTGCTCCATTGTGGTGTGGACAGCACCCTCCTTTCAGTAGTGCAGTTGGTACTGCCGCTATGGGACTGTGAATGTGCACGGCCATGTGGGCTCACAGCTGATCATGTCACTGATGTATGCCCACCTGGCCAATGCCCTATTCCCACCACATGCTTGAGCACAGACAGTGCACGGTCGATCAGTGACAGTGTCTCATCACACTGTCTATCCACAACATTGGTAGGATGATGTATGGCATCACAACTGCTGTGGAGGTCACCACGCATGGCAGGGAGTGCTGCATGCATGACCCTGAGCATCTGTCTGTTGTTGCAGTCAGTACACACCTGTGCCTCCATGATGAACCATAATATACATCTGGGGATACCTGCTGTGACACTTGTGACAGGGGCTTGATGGGCAGCATTCCTCTGGTGAGCACCCTTGTCCATCTGCTTGTGTGTAACCTCACCTGCTCTCTGTCTATGGCTGGTGTCTACACTCCCACTCGCCATACTCAACACACTAGCCTTTCCATGCCACCACCCTTACCCTGTACACTATCCATGGCTGCTGGGGGCTGGACATGTGTAGGCATACTGACTGTGTGTGGGGACATGGTGGGTGAGAGTGGGATGCAAAACAATGGCACGGGTCCAGGTACCAACGAACCCACCTGTGCCTCACTATGACCATCATCATCATGGGAGTCCGCTATGACACTGGCATCAGGTTGTGAGGGGGAGGGACACCAACCCTTGTGTTCACCTGCAAAGGGAACACAACATATGTAAAGTAATATCCTGCAGTATTATGTTTGCTGAGATATACACACCCACACCCACACACACACACACACACACACACACACACACACACACACACACACACACACACACACACACACACACACTCCTGGTACAGACTGGCAAAGCTGTGACACCTATGGGCCCTTCAGGGCAGACCTTATGATATTTCTGCCTGCCCCAGTCCATCTCTATCACTGCTACTGTCCACCCCACAACAAAAGGTGACAAATCCTACTGTGTGATGGACCTAGTAGCAGAATGCTAATTGTGGCCAAGACCAAGGCTATTGGAGTGAGCTATACAGTGTCACCAAGTGCATATATGCACATACTGTAAGAGCTGACTTACTGCTATGCAGACCACATACACTAAAAAGGTGTAACGATATGTGATGATAACTGACAAGGGGACAGGACTACACACTATCACTGCAGGAAATGCACAGTTCAGACTCACAGGGATTAATTTCACACAACATTGCAGGACAGTCTGCAATACATACAGGACACATGTAAAGTACTACGTGCATAGCTTCATAAGATTATACCAGGCTACTGACCCTGATGCCCTCATAAGCCTGGCTCAGAATTTCGCCTATGCCCCTTCCAAGTCAGAACCTGTTTCCCTTGTCCATCTAGGACATACGCAGGATCCCGGGGTGCCTCATCCTTTTCCCATGCAGTCCTCCAGCTTCCTCTTATAGAGGGCTATGTATGTCATCTGCTAGACATGGGGATGGAGTGTATTTTACAGACAGTGTATTGTGTGGGACACCACACTATCTCACCAACAAGTACTATGCATGTCACAGACCATGTGAGGACCTTGTGTGTATGATGAGTGAGTTCAATTTGTCTTACAGATATGCAGGAATGCCATCAAGGCTGGTTTGGACATGGCCTTGTATGCCAGACACAGATCACCTATGATCAGTCTGTATGAGACTGAGTACAGGGACAGGGCTTTCAGCCTACCTGCATTGAGTAGTTGTTGCAGACCCTGGAATTGTCTGGTCAAGAACCTCTGTAGTCTCTACAACTGCTGCATTTTCTTGGCAAGATACATGCCAAAGGAGCCATTGTACTTGGTAATGCGTCTGATACGGGTGGAGTACAGGGATGTTGTGTCCTCCCAGTTCCTGGATGACATATCCATATTTGTGAGGTGGGCCATGTAGACACCCTTCAACACAATGGTGCCCACAGTGTGGGAAACTGTCAGGTTGCCACCAACCTTAGTGCAGAAGTCACCTCACACCTGATTGCATGCTCAGTACATTATTACTGTCATAACTAGTGTAGATGACATCTGCCACAGCAGGGGGGAATAATGCATGTTCTGGCATTCAGTTTGTGGTATTCCTTCTTGCACCAGTCATTAATTGGGCGAGTGCCTCTTGGGGGACGCTCACATCAGTTGGAGAATGTAAGACAGTGGCCAGCTTGCAAGCATCTGTTTACCTGGTCAGCCACAGACCACCGCTTTCATCCTGCACCTCAGATACATATATCTGAAACAGTAGAGGCCCCCAGACTGATGCTTGTGGTTCATCACTTTGGAAGTATATACTACTAGAGGTGGGTTCCACTACTTTGACTGAGTGGGTACTATCATTGGGCCAGTTAGCTACCCATCTGGTAACCTACAGGTTGGTGCCTAGCTGTGTAGGCATATGTATCCTGGCTGCCTGGGGATTATTGTAAGAGAATTGAGCTAGGTGAAGGTAGGCATTGTTCGCCATCTTCCCCTCATCCTTGTGTTTGTTGATCACTTCAGAAGTCGACCATGTTTAGCAGGATAGATCTTCCTTTGATAATACCATGCTATGTGGGCTCAGGCATTTTGATGTTGCCGATGTCACTGTTCATAATGTCCTTGATATTGCCTTCCATGCCCTTGCAGAGCAGGCTAGTTAGGCTGATGTGAATATGATTGGTTGGGTCAGTGGGTTGCTCCACCTTTGTGTATAGGGATGACAGTGGATGTCCTCTGTGCAGATGGGATGACACTGGTGATCAGGCTGTGGTTGTCTACAGTGCAGAATGGATCTGAGAGACCATGCCTGTGTTCATGTAGGATGCAGCCAGGGATGGTATCAGGCCCATGGAGGCCTGTGTGTGTTGCCTTTGAGAGGGCATTACGGACTTGCTTCTTGATGATGAGGGGAGGGGAGTAGGTGCTGTGCATGCACATGTGTACCAATGGGGGGACAGGGTGGTAATGTTTATACTTCACCTGTCTGCAGCCGGTTGCCTATATCTATGTCATATGTGTATGTGGTGTTATTGACCGCTACTACAGAGCAGATTTGTGTGTTGCCTCTGGAATTGCAGACACATGTGTGGAAGGACTAGTGATTGGCCTTGGTGGATGTGTCCAATTTGCACTCAAAGACAGCCTTAGGGTAAATCACCTGTGACCTTATTTGCTTGTGCAGACCAAGGTGACACTGCTTCCAATGAAGCACCTGTTCTTGGCCTGTTCAGCAATTATTTCCACCTATTATGGTATTTGCATATTGCTGCTGTCCACCATGGGGTGTGTACCTTACCCTGAGGGAGATGATGTCCTGTCAGGTACTGCTGCATCCATACAGCTATGTAGGTGCCCACATAGTACTGTGGTGTGGGCCTGGACACTGCTGCTAGTTCCAACAAATGGGACTTTGGCTGTACAGCTACGTCTACCTGCTCTGATGGGATTTATAGTCATTTGTGTACAGTTAATTCTGTCTGACACTGTAAAGGGGGGAGGGAGTGGGCAGGGGTGATGGTGACCTGAACAGTGATGGCTATGTGGTCCGATGTTACCAAGGAAGATGACACTGTAGGAGTGCTACAGTGGCTACTGTTGTTGGTTAGGACCAGGTACGGGATATTTCCACCTTTCGTAGGAGTGTTGACTGGCTGATCCACTATATTGCCATTGACAAAGCCGAGAAATCTAGGTGCGTTCATTTTCAGGTGGCATAGGTCATGCACACTATGGATGGGTATTTGGAGTCATCCAGGTGCAGGGTAGACAACTGAATCCTGACAGATTCCAGCAGGTCCCAATAGGTGTGGTGGATGTCCATAGTCATGGTTGGAGGCCTGTAGCTAGCTATGATTTGAGTAGGTGTTTTGTCAACTGTTAACTGCACTCGGGATGTCTCCTGTGCATCATACTGTTTGGCCAGCCTGGGGGTGTGTATGTGTATGCTAAGGTTCATCACTCCACCTCCTGTGGCTTTGCAGGCCTCCATTTGGGGTTTAAACATATGATGGGATGAGTGACCTGGCAAGATTGGTGTGCTCTCCTCAGCTACAAAGCAGGTGTCGGTGAATGCACAAATGTCGGCATCCTACAGGACAAGATATGCTTGCAATGACATGGGTTTCAGTGTAAGACACCTAGCTCCTGTTAGAGCAAGACATCTGCACAAAGTGACACATCAGTGGTGGGCAAAGGCTAGTAAATAGTGTCACTTTATGAATCTAGCTGAGACATTTAGTTGCCAGCAAAGACGGTGTTGCATTCACAGGTCTACTGTGCAGGATATGACATCTGACAATCAAATGTATGCTAATATGTTATGACTTTAGTCTTTAATGGGTTGCCAGTGATGTGCCAGACAATACACAACTGCATGAGACACTGACTACAAATGTGAGGCAGGCATGTGGTCAGTCTGCAAAATTCTGGACAGTTGTCAGGTATGGCCTCAGTATATCACACACAGTTCAACACACACATCTGCACCTGTTGTGTACTATGCACATACCCTGTATAAGTCTCTTACATTTGTAAGACAAGCATATGTATCAAAGTAGCATTCACAGGTGACATATGAATAATTACATCATCTTAGGTAGCTGGTCTAACACACTCAGTATTGGACAACAGACACACCAGTAGTAGTCATACTTGAGCTGACCTTTGCTAGGGTGACCCAGGGGCCACAGATGTGCTCCATGTCAGTGCAGACAGGGCAAGTGGGAATGGCCATAGGTGCCAGACAGCAGCAGGTGAGTCCAGTAGGTCTTGTTGTGGCCTAGTGTTTAATGTCCTATTTGACATCATTGCATCCCCTCTTCTGCATTTTGTTACAAGATTACATGACTGACATACCTGTTACAGTGTTGAAGAGTTTCCTCACAACAATGTAAATGGTTAGGTTTGTGCAGTCGCAGTCTGTCTTTGTGTAGATTGGTTGAGACCTGTGTTGCATAGGCAGTAGCTTGCCTTTTGTATGTACTGCTCATGAGCAGGTGATGGCCTGTGTACAAATCGGTGACTCCCACTTGCTACTTGCGTCAAGAGCAGCTGTGTTGTCTTTCCAGTAGCTAATGCCATAGCAACACAGTGCTAAAATTATGTCCTTCATTTGGGCCTTGCCCCTTTTCCTTGCCTGTGTGGAGGACATTATGGAGGTGAGGGGGCTACAGATTCACAGACAGTAGGTGGGAATACCTTTCAGGACAGGACATGTGGAGACAGCCCAACGACATGGGGGACAAAGCTCCAGAATTGGGTGCAGATTGTAAGTAAGTAGTGCTGTTGTACACATAGAGGGTTATTAGATTAACAGGGTTTGTCTGGACATGCATTTTCTGCCTGACATGATGTCTGAGAGTGATATGTCTCTGACATACCTCTCGACTGTCCTGATGTCCATAGACTGCCCAGAGGTTTGCCTGTTATGTTTGGTCTGTTCCACAGACAACGTCTGTTTTTGTGGAATCAGTAGGATAATGTGAGGATTGTATTCAGTAACTGTTGACATCCATTGGTGTTTCAGACGTCATATCCTTCAGGAATGTTGTGTCACAACAAAGCCTGTAACACCCACAACTGTTTCAATTTGCAACACCATTATGTGAGATATGACCCTCTTTCTGGCCTCCTGTCCCCCAAGTATGTCATGCTTTGTCCAGATGTCTTGCAGTAAGAGGTTCAGAGGTATGGTATATCATTATTTAGTGACTGCACTCCAGGTATCTTTCTAGTGACTTAGCAGACTCCTGGAAGTGGTATGCGGCAGTGGCCATGAATATGGTCCCACACCCAGGACATTCTGTGGACATCTGTACGTATGAGAGTTATGTATGTCTGGCCATTGTTAAAAGACTAATTGCACCCAAATGAAAACAAAACAGTTGAAAAAGTGCTCAAACACTTGATTTATTCACAAAAGACAAGATAAATCTTTCTGGTAACACCCTTCATCAGTATACTTAATCCATTAGAAACAACATTTTAAATAGTCAGTTCAATAAAACACATGACACAATCAACCAATAAAAAAAATTTACACCACCACACAACCAATTTAACATAAAATCAGTACAACACAAATTGTTCAACTACAAGATTTATAACATATACACACTGTATGATACATTTAAAAATATGTGTATAAAGCTAGACATCATAAGAAAGATGTTTTGTTTTCATTTGGGTGCAATAGTTTAATAGTGAGAATTTTCTGCAGTTGGTTGGTGTATTCAGTAACATTGTTAACAGACTGTCAAGACTGTATAGCAGTGTTATGTGTAAATGTTTGTTGGGCTGAGTAGGGAGAGTAGCAGATGTGAGTGTCATAGGTCCTTTTTCTGTCTGACTGTGCATGCTGCTACAGTTGCTAGTGGTCGATCGCGTGTATATGTTTGTAGGGGCAGACTGAGAAATGTCCTGTAACACTTCAGATTCCCAGTAGACTGTGAGTTCAGCCAGTATAAGTCAGTGTAGTCTCACTGGCAATCAGGGTATGTCTGTTCAGTCGTTCTACTCTAAAATTCATTTGGGGTACTGGTATGTTGCTGTGACTGTGGTGCAAATGGTTGTAGGTGGACATTTTTGCACCAATATCTGCTTTCCCCTACAGTTCCATCCCTGTAGTGCATGATATATTTGGTTATACATGGGTAATTCCCCAGAGCTGATTTGGGGTAGTGTTGTGTTGGTCTTACTGTGGTTCAGAAGGTGCTGGGTGACATGGTTGGCAGCTGTCACAGGTTTTTCTATTCTGTTACATGACTGCGGGGATACCTCTCCACTGTCCAGATGCGTGGCTCATGTTAGGTCTGTTGCCTATAACAGTTGTGGGTTTCTGACAAATCACTGGGATGATGTGAGCATTGACATTGGTAAATAATGACATTCATTTGTGTTTTCAGACCAGAAATCTATCTGGAATTGTATGTTAAAGCAAACCATCCCCCTCTAGCAGACTTCTATGCATATGACAGCCATATTTCAAATATGTCACTATTGTTTGCCCTTTACTTTGTTGGGCTTTTTGCAGATGTCTTGCAGTAAGAGGTTGGTTTTATATATATATATATATATATATATATATATATATATATATATATATATATATATATATATATATATATATATATATATATATATATATATATATATATATGTATATATAGATATCATATAATTTTCTGTTATGTTAAATGACTGTCGCGCATGATATGTTTGTTAAAACATTGCAAATTCCTACAGCTCAGATGGTGTAGAGGTATTTTATTGTGATTGTAGTGCACAGGGTCCTGGATTCCAGACTTGGAAGTCATGACTTTTTTTTCATTAATGTTAAATGACCAGAATACATGATATGTTTGTAAAAGCATTACAGATTCCCACAGCTTGGATGGTGTAGTGGTACATAACTGTGATAGTGCACAGCATCCTGGATTTGAGACTTGTCAGGGCTGATTATTTTCTTGCTGGGCAGAACAAGGGCTGGTGGAAACAGAGTGATTAAGGCACTTTTAAGCAGTTGTAAGCAGGTTTGTGCAATTTTGTGCAAAGCTAAGTGATGCTGCAGACGGTTAAGTCCTCTTAGCTTCACTTAGCACCGCTTACCCCCACTTACACCAATGCTAATTTTAATTAAAGAAAAGAAAAGAAAAAGGGTGATAGGAAAGTGGTGAAATGGGGGCAAGCAGGGGGTAAAACATTAGGAAAACCAGCTAAGGATGTGCAGGACGGGTGTAGGAAAGGACCATAGCTCTATATTCCTTCAGTAGCAACAGCTGTGAATAATGTATAGAATTTGAAATTTATAGCCTCACACCCCACAGGGAGGGGTGTTGGCAACAGACACTGGAAGAACAATCTGTGGATAGATTGATTAGTTTCACTGTACATGGGGGCAAAATGTAGAGCTATATATGGGGCAATGTTTTTTTTTTTTTTACGGGACAGATGCCCTTTTTTTAAGGTGAGAGTGGGATGTTGGGGAAGGGATGTAGGTATGTTTGGGGAGGTAGGTTGGGTAGGATAGGTTGCATTTTCAGACAGACAAGGCAGCAGACAGAGGCAGTATATGACATATGAGGGGGGTAGACACCTTTGATGAGGAGGGTGATTGGGAATTCGAAGCCCATGAGCCCCCAAATGGATACAGTGGGACTGAGGTCCCCACCCATAGGCAGTCACCACTGCACCTTCACGGCCCCAAAGGTGGCTGTGCTGGGGGCTGGACAGGAGGCACAGCCTGCCCCTTGAGGTTTGCCAGGTGGCCCTCTATCTGGAGCAGCTGGTCATCCAACTCTGTTTGGACAACGCTGCGCACCATACCCCAGAACTGACTGCGGGTGACAGGCTCCTGTCCGTGCCCGTTCCCTGGGGGGGCAGGCTCCA
This sequence comes from Protopterus annectens, assembly GCF_019279795.1. NCBI lineage: Eukaryota > Metazoa > Chordata > Ceratodontiformes > Protopteridae > Protopterus > Protopterus annectens. The sequence continues at coordinate 1,571,892,517 of NC_056743.1, forward strand.
TCCCCTGAGGCAGTTCCACCTAAAGGTGGTGAAGGACCAATGGACGAGGAAGTCTCGGGTTGGGTCCTAGATGTGCTGGGTCCCAATGCCATGGCCAGATGAGGTGAGACAGGCAGAACATAAAATTGCATGTATATTCACAATCTATATATTTCAAGATTGCAGTCTTGAAATATAGAGCAGGGTAGGTGTAATAGGTTATATGAACTAACAACATGAATTTAATCTTGCATCTAATGCTGTTTTTTGTTTAACACTTGTCTATAGTATGCTATTTTTTTTTATGCCAAGGTTTACTGGTTTTAGAATGCATTTTTATTGTATAGAGTGTGAATATACATGCAATTTTATTTATTATTATTTTTAAAAATAGGGCATGTATTTTTAAATGATATATGTCATATATCAAAAAGTGGTGGCCTAATGGTTAAGGTGTTTGATTTACAAACACAAGGTGCAGGGTTTGAGCCTCACAAGGGATAATTGGCTAGGCTTACAAGGGCACTTAGCCTAGTACTAACCTATGAATCTATCTTTAGGGGTTGGGAGAGTGGCCTAATGGTTAAGGTGTTTGCCTTGCAAATGCAAGGTGCAGGGTTTGAGTCTCACAAGGGATAATTGGCTAGACAGATAAAAAAGTAATGCAGTTACAGTACTAATCTATGAATCTATACTAGTGATCATTGATTACTTCACTTTTTCCCCCCCAAAAGGAGAGATATCTATTCCAGAGGATTGTAGCCCCCCAAACATCTCCAACGCCCAGGTGAGAACTGCCCTCACTAAGGCAAAAAACACAGCACCCATGGGACCGGATGGTGTCCCCGGCTGTGTGCTTCATGAACTCAATGAGGAATTAAACCCACAGTTAGGACAGCTGTTTAATCTTAGCCTCACCTCAGGATACGTACCCAAGGAGTGGCGCACGGCGACTGTGGTCCCACTTCATAAGGGCGGTGCCTCCACAGACCCTGGAAATTACCGCCCCATTAGCTTGACAAGCCTTATCTGCAAAGCCATGGAGAGGATCATAATGGAACTCATAAATAAAGACATAGGGAACTTGCAGACTTTGGATCCAACTCAGTTTGGCTTTGTCAAAGGCAGATCCTGCCTCTTAAACTTGGTTGACTTTTTCGAGACAGTCACCAAGGCCATTGATGAGGAAAGGCAGTCCATACAGCCTACCTCGACCTGGCAAAGGCCTTGACACAATACCCCACTCAGGTATCATCGAAAAACTCATCAGCTTGAATGTAAACCCATACATCACAAGATGGGTTGCAAACTGGCTAAGTGACAGAACCCACAGGGTCAGAGTTGCTGGAGCCATGTCAGACTCAAAGCCTGTCACAAGTGGTGTCCCACAGGGCTCAGTCCTGGGTCCACTCTTGTTCGGCATCTACTTTTCTGAAGTACAAGCAAACACAGGAGGGTTATGGCTGACAAAGTTTGCAGATGACTGCAAACTGGGCCATAGTCGAAAACACATCTGACACAGATATCCTCCAGAAAGGCCTCACAGAAATGGATAACTGGTGCCAGAGCCATGGCCTGAAGTTAAACGCCAAAAATGCATAGTCATACCCTTTGGGAAAAACAAGGCTACCCCTAGCTACCATATAGGTGGCAATCCACTGAGCACAGAAAAAGTCATCAGAGATCTGGGGACCCAGGTTGACAGTAGCCTTCGTTTGACACTCATGTTGCTAAAGTAGTTAGGAAAACCTTCTATATCACCCACCTGATCATGAAGGGATTCACATCTAGATCAAGGGAGGTCATCGTCCCCTGTACTCATCACTTATTAGACCTATGATTGAGTACAATGCCCGTTCGAATGTATCTGACCAGACACCTGCTGCAGCTTGAAAGGCCCCAAAGTTCCTCACCAAAAGGATAAAGGGTCTCAAAATATGTCTTATGCTGCCCGACTGAAAGAACTCCAGCTCTATTCAGTCTCATACCGCTTGCTCAGAGGTGACCTGTGCCTGACATATAAGGCCATGTCAAACCCAGATTTGATGAATATGCTTCACCTCAAAAAATCTAGATCCCTCAGAACCACAAGAGCGGGAGACTTAAACCTTGACACGGTTATAAATAGAACGTGCTGGAGGGACAGATTCATCACCCAGAGACTCCCTATGCTGTGGAACAAAATCCCGGTACATGTGAGGCAGAGCACCTCTCTGGTCTTGTTCAAGAGGAATCTTGACCAATGGATGGGAGATTGCAGATATACCCCAGGGATTACTTCAGCTTCACTGCTTGACAGAGGCACAGCAAAATGATAGGCATAGTTTTTATTCAAACTAAAGGGGTGGCGAAAGCCACATAACTATGGGCTAGGCTTATAAATGCCCTTGGGCAGATAGCCTAGTATGAACCTATGAACCTATGAACCTATGTGGCACTAAATGTTCTGGTTTATGGACCGTGTTGATGAATGAAATTAATGGGATGTGAAAGGAAGTTACATTTAAATTGTATAAATAGAACTGAATTGTGTTAGTAAATTGACTCTGATGATGCCCTGTGACATAGATGAAAGCACTTAGTCAAAGTTTTTATTCATTTTTAATTAAATAAATTGAATTCTGCCACAAAACAAATGGGAAGTTTTTTTTTTTGCCTTTATTAACACAGTTTGTTGGTGAACCCTTAAAATTACTCTGTATAATTATAAGGGTGACAGCAATTTTTTATATAGGATATGTTGGAAAAATCTTCTTGATGTGGGACATTGTTAGTCTCTCACTAGTACAAGTTGATGTGGCCGAACTTTTGAGGGTCTGCTTGGCCCTAGGCTTAGTAAGAACCTAGAAACCTTTGCCAAAATGTCTGCATTCAGTGCCAACCCAAATGAGGCAAAGACTGGTGTACTGATTATGATGTAGGTGACCCAGGTTCCAGTACTGTGGTCAGTATCTAAGTGGCTGTACAGGAGATGTAAGACTCAGTCAGTGATTGTTAGCAATCATGTCTTACGGTTAGGAAGAGAAAGGATTTCTTACTGTAGAAGTTTCCCCTAGTGGACAACACTAGGCTAGACAGACACATGATCCACACATCCAACAAAGTAATGAAATACAGTTAAACAGTTTTAATTTAGAAGAATTGGGAAAAAAATCAACACTTAAGTCTACTTATGTGATTTCCATTCAAAACAATTTGTACCATAAATGACATACATAGAGCTTTCCTTAGAAAGCAATCTTTCACTTTTTATGTCCGTTAGCTTACATGTGCAGTCAGTTAATATCATCAAAACCATCATCAATTGCCCTTTTCCCATTTTCTACATGGAGATGGGGTATTGCATCAACTGCTGCCATCTTTCTCGATTCAGTGCCATGCTCTTACCTTCTTTGACAGTCATGCCTGTTGCAGGCCTTCTCTCACAGAATCCATCTCTTTGCTGTACACTCTCATTTTCTCTTGCCTTCCTCCTGTCTTGTCTTCTCTTTCCCGTACATATGCCTGAACCACCTAGTCTGTACTCTTTGATGTTTACTTCAGTTGGAGCTATTTGGGCTTCTGCTCTGATGTAGTCATTACTTCATGTTTCCCACAGTTTGCATCCTACTGCCTCAGGTACTTCATCACTCTAGATCCCTCAACTGCTCAGCCTTCACTGCCCAGGTTTCTGTACCAGACATAAGCACTGATTGCACTACTGTTTTGTATATCTTACTTTTCAGCTTCTTTGGTGTTTTTCTGTCACATACTACCCCTATCACTCTGTGGCAGTTGGCTGCAGCCTCTTGAGTCTATCTCTGACCTCCTCATTCAGGCTTTCCTTTTCCTCAACCACCCCTCCCAGATACTTGAAGCTGTTAAATTGTTGCTTCCATGGCAAATGTCTTGTCTATACTTAGATTCAGCCTATGTGCCTTCAGTTATTCATTATATTACCCTGTCATTTGCTGGAGTTATTGTTCAGTGTCTGCTTATAATTCCACATTGTCTGTTAGTAGCAGCTTTGTTGATCTGTCCGACCCAAATATTGAAACCTGCCCCATCTTTACAATGGAGTCTGATTGCCATGAGTTTATCACTAATTCTGATGGCATTCTTCACTGTTTTCTAAAGATTCTCCCTCACTACGGTTTCCACACCATTTCTAGTCTCTCTGTGTATAGTAGACTCTGGATCCCGAGTCAAGTGGCTTTACTGCTCTGTCCTTCCGTCTTGTCTCCTATATGTACAGGATGTCCAGTCTCTTCCTTGTCATAATGTCATCCACTTGCAAACTGCATCCTGTCAGAAAATGTGTATATTGAGTGTAGCAAGCCTTAGCTCCTGTTTTGCAGGATGACTGGTTTTATGTACAGCTTTCACTAAACAAAACTATCCCACGTAACCCAAGGTGGGCAACTGGACATTGGTCAGCCAGTAGCTTATTGACCCATGGCTGCTGGGCTTTATGTGGGGCATACACTGGTCAAAAGAGGCAAATAGTCCCTTCCCACTATTAGCATGAGTCCCTGGTAAGTTTCTGGTACTTAAACCACTTTTCACTGAGAAATACACTTCCCCAATTTTGCCAACATTACTCAACAAGACCAAATCTTTTATTGGTATGTTAACACCAATTTTTACATCACCAGGTATCTAGCACTGACACAACAGGAAGTCTGTAATTTGGGTTTTAAATCTACGTGATCCTTGTACATCACAGATAATAAGTAAAGCAGTTTATAAAATTCTTCCACCAATAGACACAACCTAAAGTCTGTGCTGCTGCCCACAGCTACATTCAGTTTCTTGATCAAGTTTGAGAAGTAAATACCCACGTTTTTTTTTTTTTTTTTGAGGAACACCCTGAAACATAATGAGAACATATAAAGTCCACCAAAACAATGGTCAGAGGTCAGGACTGAACCTTAGACCATGTGAATGGGAAGTTGAGAACCTTAACTATTATGTCAACTGTGCCATTAAGCAAGTCACTTGATTTACTGTTATTTAAAACTGAAGTTCTATTTTCATGATCTGAAATTCTGGGAACTGTAATAGTTTGTTAAATGCAATGTTCATTATTTAGTGTAATTCCCTTGTAACTTTTAATATATGTATAAGCACATTTAAAACAGATTTTAAGTACACCATTTTGGGTAACTAATAAGTAGTAAATGTAAGAAGAAATGCAACTAAAGGGGAAGGGATATTATAGAATTAATTGCAAAATTCCATGAAAATCTCATGTTTTTCTGTTATTCATATATTCCCTGTTCTGTGATTTTATATTTTTCAAAGAAAGGATGTAATAATGTTGTTTAGTTTAAAGTAGTTCAAGGTTTTTACCTGTAAAAATAAAATAAAAGTTTGTTCTTACTGCTCATTCCTTTACCCTGACTAATCCTCTCAGGTTACAGTTTGAGCTCCAGATGAGTGCTATGATATGATATGATATTCTCACAGTACCCTGTCCATTTGATCATACAAGCTAATCCCTAAATACAATCAAAGGCACGTGATCAAAGACACTCAGCACCAAATGACAGTTGCTGCAAATGTAATGACTTGGATAAGTTACAGCAGTCACATATGTAAAAGGGATTCAGGGTGACACTGAAGCTATATTAATAGCTGCAGTGTTTATTTAATATATCATTTCCATTGTTTTTTCAATAACAATTATAAGACATACAGAATAAAAGGCATATGAACAATGTTAAGGAGCAATGCTATAACAACATGACAACAACAATAACAATATTCACTCAATGCATATTTACATTTATACATATGCATGTTTACCTATTTGCAAGTGACCAACATGTTTTCAAATGTTTACCTATCTGCAAGTGACCAAGATGTTTTCAATCTTTCATAAAGTCTAAGTAACTTTGGCTACTGCCTATTACGGTCACTAAAATTCAACTTTTAATTTTTTTTCTCCCTTATGTTTATTTACTAATAGTGTTAAAGCATTATTATCAGTTTAGACATTCTAAATGTATGCATAGTTAATATGTAGACTTCCCCATTTTGACTGTGTGCACTGTTCTTCATTCATTGGCTAGTACCATTTTATAACAAATGTTAACAATAATTTAGTAGTCAGCTCTTCCTTTTCCTAGACACACACATATATATATATATATATATATATATATATATATATATATATATATATATATATATGTGTGTAATCTGTATATACATTTCTTTGTCCCCATTCCCCATTTCTAGAGTTGCCCATGATGATTAAGTTATCAGTTTCAGAACCTGTCTTCCCAGCCATCAGTTGTTTGCTTCCAACTCCTTTATGCCCTTCTAGTTTCCCAAAACATATGTAACATCTTTGCATCTAAGCAAGAGTCTTGCTTTCCCACTGTTTTCTCAACTGTTATGCATTCTTGGCATTTGTATATAGTAAATTGTGGGAGTGAGATGGCTAGCTACAGGTCACCATCTATGCCCCCAGAGTTTAATGACTCTTACCTAAACCTACTAGAGGCACTCACTATCCAGACAAACACCCTATTCATGAGCGACTTTAACTACCCCTCTGTAGAATGAGAAACTGCCTGAAATAACAAAGGCACAATGCTCCCTGGACTTTATTAACACAAACACCCTGCACACTCCAACCAGAGGCTCAAACATACTGGATCTGGTACTCACCAACATGGAAGTGCATTACCACCCCCCACCCCACCCCATGTCCCATCCTCAGTAGTGAGGTTGGATCACAAAGCTGTCTTATTTGAAGTAAAACTCAACCCAGAAAATCCAGCTAAACCAGTAAGTGCTAGGAACTATTCAAAGGTAAACTACATCCTATTAAGTGACAGTCTAACAAAAATCAAGGCTCCCCCAACACCAACACCACAGGTACCTATCTAGAATTGTTCACAGTCACTATACAAAGATGTGAATGGCTGCATAAAGGCTGCCTTACCTACTAGAAATAAACCCTAAACAAACAGTGAAAATAAACCCTACTAGCGGAATCCTCACCTAAACGGGGTATATAATAAAAGAAAACTCATGGCCAAAGTCAGGAAAAGCAACTTCCTTAAAGACAAATACTGTCTTATACAACTAAACAAGAAGCTAAGAGGTCTAATTAAATCAAACAAGGCCAAGTATGAGGTCAGCATAGCCTCACAGGCTAGGGACAATCAGAAGGCTTTCTTCAGGTATGTCCAGAACCTCAGAGGTAACACTCAACAGTATGCTGAACTGGTGGTGAATGGTGCCACCTACAACAATCAGGATGACATAGCCAGTAGGCTAATAGATTCAGCTGAAACTTAACCTCTACTCCTCCCAGCTCCATTACTTAAAATCTTGTCCAACATATTTCCACCAGCTATCAGCAGGAACCAGGTACTGGCAGCACTCACTAAACCCATGAAGACCACCTCCGTGGGTCCCAAAAACATCCCCATGGTGCTTCCTGAACAGTCTAAAACCTGACTTATCTGGACAACTTGAGGCACTCTTCAACAGCAACCTTGAAACAGGCTACATTCCAAGTGAATGGAGGACTGCAACAGTCATTCCCCTACATCTACTGACTCAGTGAACACACATCAGCCTGATATGCAAAGCCAAAGAACAATTTTTCATGGAAATGTTAAACAAGGACATTGACAACCTACAGACACTGGAACCATCCAAATTTGGCTGTGTTAACTGAAGATCATGCTAACTTAACCTGGTAGATTTCTTTGAGAGGGTCACCAAGGCAACAGGTGAGAGGAAAACAGTGCATACTGCATGTCTTGACCTGGCTAAGGCATCTGATACAATACCCCAGCCAGGCATTGTTGGCAAGCTCTCTGAGCTAGGCGTAAGCCCTTACATAACTCACTAGATTGCTGTCTGGCTCACAGACAGGACCCAAGAAGTCAGAATCAGTGAGACCACCAACACCAAGAAACTGGTCACTAGTGGAGTACCCTAGGGCTCCATGCTGGACCCACTCTTGTTTCACATCTACTTCTCGGAAGTCAAGGTTCATAGGTGTGTACTAGGCTAATGGCCCTGGTGCCTTTACAAGCCTAGCCCATAGAAGTGCCCTAGCATCGTGCCGCCTGACATTAGTTCCCAGTGCCTGTATCAAGTAGAGCCACTGGAGAGATCCCTAGGGTGAACTTTCTATTTCTCATCCACTCATCAAGATTTCTCTTGAAGAGGGCCAGTGAGGTGCTCTGCTTGACATGTATGACAAATCTATTCCAGAGCATGGGCAGTTTCTGGGTTATGAACCTTTACCTCCAGCATGTTCTGTTGATTGTGGTAATGAGGTTGAGGTCTCTAGAGTGTGTGGTGTGGAGGGATTGGGATTTCTTTAGATGCAGCATTTCTAACAGAGCTGGGTCAGACATGGCTTTGTAAGTCAAGCAGAGATTGCCTCTTACTAGACAATACAAACACAAACAAAACTGACTGAAAATAATTCAAAGAAGAGCAATACGGCTCATAGGAGGAAACCAGAACACCTTTATTTAGTGCTGTCATCAGCTGTCAGCAAATTACTTCTTCAGAGTACAAATGACACTCTGAACTACTTGTTTAAATATACACTCCAATCACATGGCTTGCATTAATTGAATAATTGATAAATGTTAAAAAATGTGTTTTTAAAACATGCATATAACCTCTATTAAAACCCAAGGGCAGCAGAAGAAATTTCCTTTCCTAAACACATCCCTAAAAGAAAAAGCAGCAATTAAACCTATAGTTTCCAAGAATTAATGCTGTAATCTCTTGTGATTCTTTCAAAAAGCATAACCAAGCAAATAGTAAAATACATTTTACATGAATACATAGCATTAAATTGCCTCTTAAAACACCATAAATATAACAATTTTGACTTAAAAAGCTTAAATATTAAAGTAAACAGTATTTATTACATATGGAATTCAGCTTTTAATTTAAGAGAACTAGAAATGGAGACAGTCTCATTGAGCCCAGGGGGGTATGTGGCATTGCATCTAAGCTGCCACATTAATTCACGATATTCGAGGAAAATATCAGATGGACCCCCCCTGTCATTGTTACCAGCCTGCTCTAAGGCACTAAACTTGAATTGATGTCCAGGGTGTTCCTTGATATGCTTATATAAAGTGTTCTTGACATTACTTCTACGTTATATAGGAAGCCAACCTACTCCAATACATTGTTGCGCTTTTCTAGTGCTCACCCAATGCACCAAAAGAGACCCTTGGTGAAGGGTCAAGGAGTTAGGTTGGCAAGGATGGTTAGTGAAGAGGAATTTTTTCTGAGGGAAATTGAGATTCAAGAGAACATGCTATTAGGGTGAGGTTATCCCAAACATTTTCTGGAACCAATACTTCAGGAAGTTATTCCAAAGAGGAAGGATGGGCATTTTTTACCTTTATTAGGGAGGTCACTTAACAGTGATTTCAGTGGTATGAAAGATAGTTTTAATAATACCAAGAAATCATTTCAACATTCCATGGTACTTACTTTTATCCCATTTTTTGGAAAAATAAAATAAATCTTAACCCACAACAGGATACTTTTTGACATGGAACAACAATTCAAAAGTAAACTAGGTGACCATCTGGTGGTAGTATATAAGAAGGACAAGTCACTAAAAAACCTTCTTGAAACTAAGGTAACTATTGTTAATAAAGGTAGGATGAGGAAATGTGGGCATTGTAACCAATGCCCATATATTCTGGAGAATGAGTCCCTTTATATACAGGGGTTTGGCAGGGTAGTCCTGAAGAAAAAGCAGATGTTTGATATATATAGCTATTTGTCAACAGTGTCATAGTTTCTATATTGGGAAACTATTAATAGCCTCAATAAGCAAATATATCAACATCCGCATGATATTAGGAAGAGTAATGTCAAGAACGCTTTATATAAGCATATCAAGGAACACCCTGGACATCAATTCAAGTTTAGTGCCTTAGAGCAGGCTGGTAACAATGACGGGGGGGGGGGTCCATCTGATATTTTCCTCCAATATCGTGAATTAATGTGGCAGCTTAGATGCAATGCCACATACCCCCCTGGGCTCAATGAGACTGTCTCCATTTCTAGTTATCTTAAATTAAAAGCTGAATTCCATATGTAATAAATATTGTTTACTTTAATATTTAAGCTTTTTAAGTCAAATTGTTATATTTTGATGTTTAAAAAGGCAATTTAATGCTATATATTCATGTAAAATTTAGTTTACTATTTGCTTGGTTATGCTTTTTGAAAGAATCACAAGAGTTTACAGCATTAATTCTTGGAAACTATATCTTTAATTGCTTAGGCTGCTTTTTTTAGGGATGTGTTTAGGAAAGGAAATTTCTTCTGCTGCCCTTGGTTTTTAATAGAGGTTATATGTATGTTTTAAAAACACATTTTTTTAACATTTATCAATTATTCAATTAATGTAAGTCATGTGATTGAGTGTATATTTAAACAAGTAGTTCAGAGTGTCTTGCATTCTGAAGAAGTCATTTGCTGACAGTTGACGAAAGTGCTAAATAAAGGTGTTCTGGTTTCGTCCTACAAGCCATATTACTCTTAGTAGACAATATGAGACAGAGAATAGCTGGAGCTTTTTGAGTCTGTCTGTGTAGGACATTTGTTTAAGGCCTTGGATCCTCTTCGAGAGGTAATTTTGTGGCCTTTCCAGCTGTTGAATGTGTCTAGTGAGGTACATGCCAAATGGGGCATTATACGATGACTGGCCTAATGAGGGAAGAGTAGAGAAAGATGATGACCTCATTCGTCCTGGATGCAAAACCCTTGGCAATGAGAGGAGCCACATAGAAGGCTATTATTAAAGTTCTGTGACTCACCAAGTTCACAGATTACTGTAAACTGGAAGCTATTATAGATTCCTCTCAAGACATAAACATCTTGCAAGTGGGATTAAGGCAGACAAATGACTGGTGCCAAAGCCATAGCCTGAAACCCAATGCCAAAAAATGCATTATAATGCACTTTGGGAAACTGTTAATGCAAGTTAGCTACTCCATTGACAAAATACCCTAAGTGTTGACCCAGTAGTAAAGGATCTGGGAACATATGTAGACAGCAATCTGGTCTTTGATCAACATGTAGATAAGAAAATAATTGTTTTTACCCCACTTATAGGAAAGGGTACAGCATCCAGGTCCAAGAAGATATAGTACCACTCCACTCAGCCCTTACCAGACCTATCATTGAATACAATGCCCTTTTTGGTATGTGTCTGACCAGACACTTACAGCATTTGGAACACGCACAAAAGTTTCTCATCAAGAGAATTTGGGGCATGAATACCCTGTCCTACACTGATTGCCTAAAGGCTCTGTCTGTGTATTTTGTCTCCTACAAACTGCTGAGAGGGCATCTTTGCCTGGCTTACAGGGTTTCCTCAGGTACTACTTTGATGGATCTGTTGCACATACACAAAACAAAAGCACCAGAAATACTAGATGCAGGCATTTTATCTTCACTTGTGACATTAATCGAACATGCTGTAGAGACAGATATGTGTCCTAAAGGGTCTGCACACTACCGAATAAGCTCCTCATCCATGTAAAACAGAATTCATCCCTGACCCTATTCAAACAAAACCTTGACAATTGGATGGGAAATTGTAAATTTACCCCTAGTCTGGCCCCCGTGTCTCCTATAGACAGAGGCTGTCAGTAAAAATAGTATTATCCTAACAACTCCCCCTACAAATCCTTGGCTATCTGCCTACTAACATGCCCCAACATATCATACTTGGAACCCAAATCATTTGGGGTATGCAGCTAGGCTTGTAATGGCCCTAGTGTTCATTAGCTTGGTAACAACTTATGAACCTTTGTGGGGATACAGGTTGACTTGCTTCCTACGACGATACTTTATTTTGTATAAGAAGTCACTGGAATATACTACCACTGAGTGGAGTTTGAGGGTGTTAGTTCTGACAAAACTTTGTTTTGCTGAAGTGATATAAATTCAAATCCCCCTTTGCCCAAAGTACAATAACCATTAATTTGATTATGTTACTAAAAGGGGTGCTGGGGACAAATGCAACTATGGAACAGTTGTCCCCTCCAAAAGAACACTAATCTTTTTATATTTGCATCAGAACAGAATTTAAAAAAATTATAATTTTCCTACATTTTATGGAACTGTTTGTTTTTAATTCTATTAGGACTACTATACATGAAACAATATATACCTTAAGAGGATGCTAAGACATGTTGCACTGCTTTCTTCTGCTCTGACTAGATAGCTGTTGTTAGTTAAAACAAGACCTCTTAAAAATATTTTCTTTTGTGTCAGCTTTCTACAGATAAATATTGTGGAGAATCAAGGGCAATGTTACTCTGTTAGTTTGCCAGTTATTTGTTGGATAATCTTCAAGTTCTTCACAGTTAAACGTATATTATACCATGACCCCCCCATTAATATTCCAAAACGTGCACTCTGATTGGCCAGCGTGCACATTGTAAATCGACTTATACTACTGGAAAAAGGTCCTGTCGCCCGGACTTTTTCCATTAGTACAAGTCTTTTTTAAAACACTGTCTCGCTATGTTAAAGGAGTTTAACATAGCGACACAGGTTTAAAAAAAGCAACGGAGATCTCCGTTGCTTTTTTTAAAGTTGTCTCGCTATGTTAAACTCCTTTAACATAGCGACACAGTGTGTAAAAAGCAACGGAGATCTTGCTTTCTCCGTTGCTTTTTTTTTTAAACCTGTCTCGCTATGTTAAATGGGTTTAACATAGCGAGACAGCTTTAAAATAAGCAACGGAGATCTCCGTTGCTTTATTTAAAGCTGTCTCGCTATGTTAAACCCATTTAACATAGTGAAACAGTAAAAAGTAATGGAGATCTTGCTTTTTCTGTTGCTTTTGCCCACAGCTCTGATGTACTGCGTAGGCATGCGCAGTACATCAGAACTTACGCGGAATACCAGGCAGCTGCGGTAGGGCAGCAAGGAGGCATTATACAATGCCATTATTTAAGAAAAGTAATTATTTTTTTTCTTAAATAATGTCATTAATAATAGTAATAACGTCTGGGTGTGGGTAATGCTGGATTTACCCACGGTTGGCTTTGTTTGGTCCCTCGGGCTTCGCCCTCAGGACCAAGCCATGCCAACAATGGGTAAATCCAGCATTACCCACACCCAGGCGTGGGTTATTGCTATATTCCACACCCCATCTTCTTCCTCAGTTCTTCTAAGGATAGATATATGTCTGGCCGGTGTATTCTTGAATTCACTCTCTGCGTTTAACCATACCACTTCATTAGGTAGGTCAGTGAAATTATTTATCTCTTTGCATGAAATAATGCAACTTTGTGTCTTGTCTGAGCCATACACCTAGTAACATCTCATTGAGTTTTCATGGTGTAATACATCTATGGCTGTCTCTTTCAAAATGTGGGCCCTCTCAAATTCTACAGATTTCTGTAAAATATTTAAAAATCTATTGCATCACACCTCTGTCTCTTTTTTCCCAGTATTATACATGCTGCATTATTTTAGCTCCACTTTATATTACTTTTGATGAAGGAAGTGTACTAGTTTAGTACTGCCCTCTAAACTTCCTCAGTTCTGTTTTACACGTTATTCTGATGGAATTTAATATGCTACTGTAGATATTTTCTCACCAACTACTTAACAAAGGCAATATATGCTAGTATTTACACCAGCTTTAGTTTCTTCTGTCACAGTTTCCTTATTTTTAGGTCATCTGATAAACTGTAAACTGTGTCTGGGCAGTGTACAGGAAACATAGAAGTTGAAATGTGCTGCTTGGAACTTCTCCTTTGAGATGGCCATATGGGATGTGAACAAAATATCTATTGCTGCAATAAATTAATTCTGTTCCAATAAAGATAATACAATGTTTAAGTTTACCATTCTGAATATCTTTCTTATAACATTGTTCACCTCTGAAAGATCTCCAAGTTTTGTCATTTTTATGGTGCTTAAATTACCTGGAATAGAATAATTTTTCCCTTCAGTGATCCAAGACTGACTGCATTGTCTTTTATGATTAAAAGTTGTTATATCAGCCTAAATGTGGTTTCTGCCTGATGAGTTGGAGTGTGGGAAACTGTTGATAAATTAAGGCAATTCTGAAATTCAGTTGGATAATTTTTGGAATGGTTTGTAGAATCCCGTTGCCATAACTAATAATTTCACAGTTTGTAACATAGATAGGACTAAAAACTACCTTTCAGGAGAAATAGGTGGGAAAGGGATTAGTGCAGAGTATAGGGTGTGATCATCAGGATTTTTTTTTTTTTTTTTTTGAGATTGCTTTCAGTGATGCTGGAGAAGTCTATTTCTATAAGAGCTTTGTGATATTGACTAGTTTCTACTGAAAGGTCACTCAGTAGCAGAAGAAATGTCTCAAATATG